>NC_057804.1:490614151-490743527 GCF_018294505.1 Triticum aestivum
CCCGCCTTGGCCTCCGACCTCCCCGGCTCGAGACCGATCCGCCGGAGCTCCTGTCCCTTCAGCGTCTCGTCGCCGTCTGCCGGAGTTTGCAGCAGCCACCGCCTCGAGAACAGCCGCGTCATGGGTGCAGGGCGTCGCGACAGTCCGTGAGGCGGCGGGAGGTGGTTGGGGCCAGGGGAGAGGAAGGTGCGGTCGTGAGGGAGGTCGGCTTGAGCTCCGGCGAGCGCGCCGGCCGTCGGCGCTGGCCGCGAGCACGCTGCCACCTGACGAGGAGACAGGTGACGGGGTGGGGGTGGGGCTGATTGCTTTTTTCAATTTCGAACAGGGACTGGTTTGTAAATCTGTAAAAATCTCCCGTCTAACACCGTCAATTGTCAACAGTTACGCCATGTCATCATTTATGGGACCCATCTGTCATAATCGTCATCAAAACGGCCAAATCAGTCAACTAGTGTTTTTTGCAAAAAATTATAAAAAAATTACTTTTTGGCACAATTCCGTAAATGTGTGGTTCCTGCAAACCTTGCTCGAAGTGTCAATGTTTTTTGCAATTCACTGCCACAGCGTGGCTGCCAGACGCAATTATTGAAAGAATGTTCGTCCTGTCCGTAGTAGGTTGGAATCCCTGCAGTGCAGGCGTCTGCTTCCTTGGCCAGTGCAATCGGGACAGGGCACGGCGCAGCGCCGATGCTCCCTCCATGCATGCATGTAGCCGTGCGTGCGACGACTGCTGCTGTGGATCTGCACGTACGGCGACGCCAACCCATTCATGAACGGGAATCTCATATCTCAGTTCTTCTCACCACGGCAAGGCAGACTGACAAACAGGGCACGCAGTACTGAAGAGATCTGATTTCGTCTTGGATGATATCTTATGGAGCAGTGGTACTACTACTAGCAGATAATAACGGGCGGATGTGGATATTATTGGCGAGCGCGTACGCGTGCGGCGCGTTGGTGGAGCGAGATCGAGGGACCGTCCATGTTCTATCCGAGCCATGGCGGTGGTACTAGGCTGTCTCTCTTCATCATCATTCGGGTGGATTTGGTTGCGGATATGGTGATGCAGCGCACATGACGTGCCGGCCCGGGCGCCCGGGTAACAAGCAAGCCTCCCTCGGACAATCATTGGCCGCAGCGGGTCATGTGTCTCACTCTCACCTCCCTCAGTTAGCCAACTGTGGAGCAACTGCAGGTCGACGCCACTCGTAATTAACTTCATGTAGTAGCAAAAAAAAAAACGTTGCAATCATGCACTTCTTCCACCGTTTCCCTGATAAAAACAAAAGCACTGCTGCAAATGTCCACTCCATGCTGAAGTATTACTACAGTAGCATTTTCATGGCGATTTTTGGTGTGGAATCCGTGTCAACAGTGACGAGGCATGGCCCCCTGGGCCGAGCAAAGATATGGTTCGTATGGCCCCGTCGTCCCCTGCCGACTATTCGTGCCTATCCTGTACACATGCATCAGCGATCGATTTATTTCGGGCGTACAATCAAATCCCGCTTCTAGGTACGTACCGATCCGATCCCGTCGAGCTTGACATGAGCGGCACTGTACCGGCCGTCGAAAGATTGTTTCCGAGCGAGCTGAACTGGCCCGTCACGTACTGCACCGTCGAGTCATCACTGATTTGAGGGTGCAAACGGGCGGTTTGCAGCAGACGAATGGGGATCTAGCTGCGGATTTCCGTCGCGCCTCTACACATTATCGCGTTGCCCACCCCTGGGCTGCTTTTTGCCCGCACATCACATCGGACGAGATATGGGGGATATATGCGGAGCCCGGCCGGAGGAGGTCGATCGAATCTGGCTGACGATCGACCGTGTCCTTAACCTGCCGACGGCCCGCTTTACACGAACAAAATGGGCCTGCCTGCTTGCTTTTCAAGTGTGTGAAGAACAGATCGTGAGGATTTCTTCTCTCTTTTTTTTCGGAAGGAGTATTTTCGAAATGCACGATGCATCCCAGGGGCGACAGCGCACGGGGCAACGGGGACGGACGGATCCGGTGCTAATTGCTGTGTGTGGCAACAACGGGTACATCTGCGGTACGACCGTGCCCCACGATGGGTCCGCGCTATGTCTCTGAGTCCGACGTAGCGACGGGTCCGTCTTATCACGGACAGATCACTAACGCATACGATCCCGTCTGTTCGCTATCCCGCGGCCATGCACGTGGGATAAGACAAGTGCAGAACGATCCTGCGATAGACAGCCATATGGATCGGAAATTCCCAGCGGGGGCGAGATAAGTCAAAAAGATTGTCCGTGTGCACGTACATACGTCCGGTACATATGGAGATGGGGAAAATCAGCTGCTATCGAGGTTCAGACGATACCGTGATACGGGCTATTGGGAGTTGTTCGATCTCAGATCAAACGGCTACTAGGAGCTCTTGAACATTTTGCTAAAAAAATCATTCAAGAGTCTCAAAATTGCACGTAGGTAAAACAACTCCTCATAAGCCATCAGATCTGTGATCCAGCGGTTCGGAACCGGAAACCCGTATCATAGCAGCATATGATGACCGGTATCACTTGAAACTTTCCCATAAAGGTGGAGGCAGCTCTCAGCGACGGACGACCCTTTGGTCCAGTGGCGAGAGGAAGATTGCTTGTTTTCTCGGTTTGGGTTCTGTTCATTGTATTGAAGTGGTGTGTCGTCTTCAGCGTGCGCCGGTGTATGGGGGGGCTATGTGGAAAGTGCCTAGTGTGTGCCGATGTGAGCATCTAGACTTGTCAAATCCTGCCCTTTAAATGAAAGTGCCCGGACGTGACCCTTGACAACACCGGGTAGCCCCTTAAAAGTCCTGCCGAATAACCATACTCCTCATATATGTAAAAATCTATACAAATTCATTCACATTGATTATATGTAGCAGAAATTCATCACAATGCAACAAAGCAAAATAAAAAAAATTCAAACATGTCAAAATGAAATTCAAGGGACACGTCTGGCCAATGTGATGAATCACTCACCGGTCGTAATCAGGACATCATTCGCTGCTGCAACAACCGCTCTCGCCCTCTCATGCGCCCTGCGCAAGTTGATCTTCTTCTTCCTGGCCTCAAGCCACTTCTTGTCTTTCAGATCCAAGAGGTTTGCCTCCGCCAACATTATCCTCGGGATTCTCCGTGTTTAGAGCAAGTTGTAAGATTCGTGACGGAGCACAACCGAGTAACCTAATGCGAATGAGAGGTCCTCCCCAATGCTTTAGTGCGAGAGGTATGCATTGCTCGTACTGATTTCTATTAGGCTTACCAACAGCTCGACGATTTTGGTACGACCCAATATTAACGCAAGTTTTTCTCCTATGGGTTTTCTAATCGGTGTTACACTATTTTTTTTATACATTCAACATTTTAAATACATGATACATTTTTAATACTTGTTTTGAACATTTTTCAAATACATGTTAAAAAATTCAAATACGCAATGAAACATATTTTTTATATGATATGAATCATTTTTTTAAACTATGTGAATATGTTTATACAATGGATAAACAGTTTTTTTTTTACAAATGTCACAAACATTTTGCTTGAATTGCGTACACAATTTTTGAAATGTAACATACATTTTTCTGAATTACACGAACGTTTCTTAACATTGTATAATCTACAAAATTCCACTTATATTATTTTTAATATCACATAAATTCTATTTAATGGTACACACATTTTTTAGAAATGTTCAACAACATTTAAAACAACGTTCGTTTTTTGATAAAAAATATTCATCGAATGGGTAACATGTTTTTTTAAATGCAATGTGCATCTAAATATTTACATTTATTAAAAGTAAAAAATCATAAATATTTTTTTTCAAAACAAATTATAGAATAATATAAAAATGGAAATTGAAAAAAGAAAAGGTAATCTAGAAAACAATAGAAAAGTACTAATATAAAATCGAAAAAATTAAATATAACATAAAAATAAAAATAGAAAAATAAAAACCTAAAAGATGAAAACAATAACAACATGAATGCAAAAAGGAAATGGACAAACAAAAAGAAAACCTTAAAAAATAGTAAACCGAAAGAAAAAATGTACCAGAGAAAAAGCGTCCGAGAACCACCTAGGTAACGAATGAAGCCCGCTTCAAAACCACTAAGCTGGAAAGAAAAAAGTTGTTCTTTCCCACACCATGCTTCTCTTATTGATGTATCTCGCAATAAGCGAGATATGGCTTTTGCGGCCAACAAGAACATGTGTGCGCCGCAAAAAAAAGTATAAGCAATGCAATACTCTCTACGGGAGTATGTGGACCGACCCATTCAGCCATTCTTTTTAGGATAAGATATTTAACTTCCTGGCATGACCGATAAAAGACTAAGGGTTTTGAAGTTTACAATCCAACAAATCAAAGATTAGGTTCTCACAAAAAATAATGAAAGACTAGGTTACCAACTCATTGCATCTATATTTCTCCTATTGCAAGATATATAGTACAGAGCGCGCGCCCTGACCTGGGTCAGCCTGGTACTAGAGGGCCGGTGGTGCCTATCTTCCTTTTATTTTTCTGTCTTTTTTTATTTACTGTAAGTTATCTTTTTTCTTTGTGTAGTTTTCTCCTTTTTTTTGTTTCGTCTTTTTCTTTTTTCATATTTCGGTTTTTCTTTAGTTTTTCATAGTTTGCACATTATTATAGCGTAAATACTTTTTAAACTACAAACTTGACATATTTTAGTATGCGGCGAACATTTTTCCAATGGACACTAAAGATTTTTTTTTTCAATATAAATTGAACATTCATGTTATATACGTTGAATATTTTAAATATATACGAAGTTTTTTAGTTACATGATGAACTTTTCAAATACACACTGAATATTTTCGTAATATCGTGAACTTTTTTTAATGTACATTGAACTTTTTTTAAATACATACTGAATTTTTTTATAAAATATTTTTTTATTAGTTTTTCAATATTTAGCTAAAAAACATAGTTGTTCTATTATGAAAACTGACTAAAAACTCAAAGAGAAGAAAAAACCATAGAGTGGGCTGGCCCATTCGCCATGGCTTAAGGCAGAGCCTCCATATTTGATGCTCACGAGCCTCCAATAGGAGGTCTCGTGACAACATCACCCTTTTTTTATTTTAGAACTAATTGATGACTGAAGAGCATCAAGTATCATCTATGGAACTAAGGATTGACTGAACATTTGCCTGAGTTATCATGCACGCAATACACTGGCTGACTTCTGAGACGGGTTATATTGGCAGCCCATCGGATTTGAAAATAGTGTAACTGGGTTTAGCCGATGGACAAATGCCAACAGCTTGCGACCAACATTATTCAGACTTCAGAGCATTGTATTTCTAAAAAAAACATTAGAGTATCATTGACTTGCAATAAGAAGAGTTTTTTGACAGGAAAGTAGTGATGTATAATGAGAGGAACTTTTTTTTGGCGAATCACGAAGAGAGGAACTAACTGCAAAAGAAAAGTAGAAAAAATTGGGGAGGAGGAAGGCTACCATAAGCAATATGAAGAAGGTGGAGAAGTCTCTCAAGAGCAAAGGCAAAAAGAGTGGCACTATAGAAAAGACGTTCGCGGTTGCTTAATGTATGTTCCTCAATCTCTCAGACTGTCCTTGTGGTTTGAACTGTCTCCATGGGTTAATGATGGTTGCCTTCTTCCCCTGAGGTGTTCATGATCAGTTTGGGGGTTTATAGTTATTGGGTGGTTGTCGGCCTTGGGTCTTTTTTGGCGCCCTTGCCTCCCTCATGAAGGAAATATGTCCTAGAGACAATAATAAAGTTGTTATTTTATATTTCCTTATTCATGATAAAGGTTTATTATTCATGCTAGAATTGTATTGATTGAAACTTAAATACATGTGTGAATACATAAATAAATACCATGTCCCTAGTGAGTCTCTACTAGACTAGCTTGTTGATCAAAGATGGTTAAGGTTTCCTAACCATAGACATGAGTTGTCATTAGATAACATGATCGCATCATTAGGAGAATGGTGTGATGGACAGGACCCATCCATTAGCTTAGCATATTGATCGTTCAGTTTATTGCTATTGCTTTTTTCATGTCAAATACATAGTCCTTCGACTATGAGATTATGCAACTCCCAGATACCAGAGGAATACCTTGTGTGTTATCAAACGTCACAATATAACTGGGTGATCATAAAGATGCTCTATAGATATCTCCGAAGGTGTTTGTTGAGTTGACATAGATCGAGATTAGGATTTGTCACTCCGAGTATCAGAGCGGTATCTCTGAGCCCTCTCGGTAATACACATCATAAGATTGCAAGCAAATGACTAAGGAGTTAGTTATGAGATGATGTATTATAGAACGAGTAAAAAGAGACTTGCCAGTAACAAGATTGAACTAGGTATGAAGATACCGACGATCGAATGTCGGGCAAGTAACATACCAATGGACAAAGGGAATAACGTGTGTTGTCATAATGGTTCGACCGATAAAGATCCTTTGTAGAATATGTAGGAGCCAATATGGGCATCCAGGTTCCGCTGTTGGTTATTGACCGGAGAGGTGTCTCGTTCATGTCTACATAGTTCTCGAACCGTAGGGTCTGCATGCTTAACGTTCGTTGACGATATAGTGTTATATGAGTTATATGATTTGGTGACCGAATGTTGTTCGGAGTCCCATATGAGATCACGGACATGACGAGGTGTCTCTAAATGGTTGAGAGGTAAAAATTGATATGTAGGACGATGGTATTCGTACACCAAAAGAGTTTTGAAGTGCACCGGGTAGTCATCGGGTCGCTGAAAGGGGTTACAGACACCCCTAGTAAGTGTATGGGCCTAATGGGCCAAAGGAGGGGACAGACCAGCCCACTATGGGGCTAGAGCGTGTTGGAAATATGCCCTAGAGGCAATAATAAATTGATTATTATTATATTTCCTTGTTCATGATAATCGTTTATTATCCATGCTAGAATTGTATTGATAGGAAACTCAGATACATGTGTGGATACATAGACAACACCATGTCCCTAGTAAGCCTCTAGTTGACTAGCTCGTTAATCAATAGATGGTTATGGTTTCCTGACCATGGACATTGGATGTCGTTGATAACGGGATCACATCATTAGGAGAATGATGTGATGGACAAGACCCAATCCTAAGCCTAGCACAAGATCATGTAGTTCGTATGCTAAAGCTTTTCTAATGTCAAGTATCATTTCCTTAGACCATGAGATTGTGCAACTCCCGGATACCGTAGGAGTGCTTTGGGTGTGCCAAACGTCACAACGTAACTGGGTGGCTATAAAGGTACACTACGGGTATCTCTGAAAGTGTCTGTTGGGTTGGCACGAATCGAGATTGGGATTTGTCACTCCGTGTAAACGGAGAGGTATCTCTGGGCCCACTCGGTAGGACATCATCATAATGTGCACAATGTGACCAAGGGGTTGATCACGGGATGATGTGTTACGGAACGAGTAAAGAGACTTGCCGGTAACGAGATTGAACAAGGTATCGGTATACCGACGATCGAATCTCGGGCAAGTACCATACCGCTAGACAAAGGGAATTGTATACGGGATCGATTGAGTCCTTGACATCGTGGTTCATCCGATGAGATCATCGTGGAACATGTGGGAGCCAACATGGGTATCCAGATCCCGCTGTTGGTTATTGACCGGAGAACGTCTCGGTCATGTCTGCATGTCTCCCGAACCCGTAGGGTCTACACACTTAAGGTTCGATGACGCTAGGGTTATAAAGGAAGCTTGTATGTGGTTACCGAATGTTGTTCGGAGTCCCGGATGAGATCCCGGACGTCACGAGGAGTTCCGGAATGGTCCGGAGGTAAAGATTTATATATAGGAAGTCCTGTTTCGGCCATCGGGACAAGTTTCGGGGTCATCGGTATTGTACCGGGACCACCGGAAGGGTCCCGGGGGCCCACCGGGTGGGGCCACCTGCCCCGGGGGGCCACATGGGCTGTAGGGGGTGCGCCTTGGCCTACATGGGCCAAGGGCACCAGCCCCTAGAGGCCCATGCGCCAAGATATAGGAAAAAGGGGAGAGTCCTAAAGGGGAAGGCACCTCCGAGGTGCCTTGGGGAGGATGGACTCCTCCCCCCTCTTAGCCGCACCCCTTCCTTGGAGGAAGGGGCAAGGCTGCGCCTCCCCCCTCTCCCCTGCCCCTATATATAGTGGAGGGGAGGGAGGGCATCCATACCTGAGCCCTTGGCGCCTCCCTCCCTCCCGTGACACCTCCTCCTCTCCCGTAGGTGCTTGGCGAAGCCCTGCAGGATTGCCACGCTCCTCCATCACCACCACGCCGTTGTGCTGCTGCTGGATGGAGTCTTCCTCAACCTCTCCCTCTCTCCTTGCTGGATCAAGGCGTGGGAGACATCGTCGAGCTGTACGTGTGTTGAACGCGGAGGTGCCGTCCGTTCGGCACTAGGATCATCGGTGATCTGAATCACGACGAGTACGACTCCATCAACCCCGTTCACTTGAACGCTTCCGCTTAGCGATCTACAAGGGTATGTAGATGCACTCCCCTTTCTACTCGTTGCTGGTCTCTCCATAGATAGATCTTGGTGTTACGTAGGAAAATTTTTGAATTTCTGCTACGTTCCCCAACAGTGGCATCATGAGCTAGGTCTATTGCGTAGATTCTTTGCACGAGTAGAACACAAAGTAGTTGTGGGCGTCGATATTGTTCAATATGCTTGCCGTTACTAGTCTTATCTTGATTCGGCGGCATCGTGGGATGAAGCGGCCCGGACCAACCTTACACGTACGCTTACGTGAGACCGGTTCCACCGACAAACATGCACTAGTTGCATAAGGTGGCTGGCGGGTGTCTGTCTCTCCCACTTTAGTCGGATCGGATTCGATGAAAAGGGTCCTTATGAAGGGTAAATAGCAATTGGCATATCACGTTGTGGTTCATGCGTAGGTAAGAAACGTTCTTGCTAGAAACCCATAGCAGCCACGTAAAACATGCAAACAACAATTAGAGGACGTCTAACTTGTTTTTGCAGGGTATGCTATGTGATGTGATATGGCCAAAAAGGATGTGATGAATGATATATGTGATGTATGAGATTGATCATGTTCTTGTAATAGGAATCACGACTTGCATGTCGATGAGTATGACAACCGGCAGGAGCCATAGGAGTTGTCTTTATTTATTTGTGACCTGCGTGTCAACTTAAACGTCATGTAATTACTTTACTTTATTGCTAACCGTTAGCCATAGTAGTAGAAGTAATAGTTGGCGAGGCAACTTCATGAAGACACGATGATGGAGATCATGATGATGGAGATCATGGTGTCATGCCGGTGACGATGATGATCATGGAGCCCCGAAGATGGAGATCAAAAGGAGCAAAGTGATGATGGCCATATCATGTCACTATTTGATTGCATGTGATGTTTATCATGTTTATACATCTTATTTGCTTAGAACGACGGTAGTAAATAAGATGATCCCTTACAACAATTTCAAGAAGTGTTCTCCCCTAACTGTGCACCGTTGCGACAGTTCGCTGTTTCAAAACATCACGTGATGATCGGGTGTTTTATTCAGACGTTCAAATACAACGGGTGTTGACGAGCCTAGCATGTACAGACATGGCCTCGGAACACACGCGAAACACTTAGGGTTAACTTGACGAGCCTAGCATGTACAGACATGGCCTCGGAACACGGAGACCGAAAGGTCGAACATGAGTCGTATAGAAGATACGATCAACATGAAGATGTTCACCGATGATGACTAGTCCGTCTCACGTGATGATCGGACACGGCCTAGTTTGACTCGGATCATGTAATCACTTAGATGACTAGAGGGATGTCTATCTGAGTGGGAGTTCATAAGATGAACTTAATTATCCTGAACATAGTCAAAAGGTTTTTGCAAATTATGTCGTAGCTCACGCTATAGTTCTACTGTTTAGATATGTTCCTAGAGAAAATATAGTTGAAAGTTGATAGTAGCGATTATGCGGACAGTAGAAAGCTTATGTCCTTAATGCACCGCTCAGTGTGCTGAACCCCAAACGTCGTCTGTGGATGTTGCGAACATCGGACATACACGTTTTGATAACTACGTGATAGTTCAGTTAAACGGTTTAGAGTTGAGGCACCAAAGATGTTTTTGAAACGTCGCGAAACATATGAGATGTTTTGAGGGCTGAAATTGGGATTTCAGGCTCGTGCCCATGTCAAGAGGTATAAGACCTCCGATGACTTTCTTAACCTGCAAACTAAGGAGAAAAGCTCAATTGTTGAGCTTGTGCTCAGATTGTCTGAGTACAACAATCATTTGAATCGAGTGGGAGTTGATCTTCCAGATAAGACAGTGATGGTTCTCCAAAGTCATTGCCACCAAGCTGTTAGAGCTTCGTGATGAACTATAACATATCAGGGATAGATATGATGATCCTTGAGGTATTCGCGATGTTTGACACCGCGAAAGTAGAAATCAAGAAGGAGCATCAATTGTTGATGGTTGGTGAAACCACTAGTTTCAAGAAGGGCAAGGGCAAGAAGGGATACTTCATGAAACGGCAAATCAGCTGCTGCTCTAGTGAAGAAACCCAAGGTAAAACCCAAACCCGAGACTAAGTGCTTCTGTAATAAGGGGAACAACCACTAGAGCAGAATTACCCTAGATACTTGGTAGATAAGAAGGCTGGCAAGGTCGATAGAAGTATATTGGATATACATTGTGTTAATGTGTACTTTGCTAGTACTCCTAGTAGCACCAGGGTATTAGATACCGGTTCGGTTGCTAAGTGTTAGTAACTCGAAACAAAAGGCTACGGAATAAACGGAGACTAGCTAAAGGTGAGCTGACGATATGTGTTGGAAGTTTTTCCAAGCTTGATATGATCAAGCATCGCACGCTCCCTCTACCAAAGAGATTGGTGTTAAACCTAAATAATTGTTATTTGGTGTTTGCGTTGAGCATAGACATGATTGGATTACGTCTATCGCAATACGGTTATTCATTTAAGGAGAATAATGGTTACTCTGTTTATTTGAATAATACCTTCAATGGTCTTACACCTAAAATGAATGGTTTATTAAATCTCGATCGTAGTGATACACATGTTCATGCCAAAAGATAGTAATGATAGTACCACCTACTTGTGGCACTGCCACGTAAGTCATATCGGTATAAAACGCATGAAGAAGCTCCATATTGATGGATCTTTGGGCTCACTCGTTTTTGAAAAGTTTGAGACATGCGAACCATGTCTATTGGTGTATATGCATGAAGAAACTCCATGCAAATGGACCGTTTTGACTCACTTGATTTTGAATCACTTGGGACATGCAAATCATACCACATGGGCAAGATGACTGAAAAGCCTCATTTTCAGTAAGATGGAACAAGATAGCAACTTGTTGGAAGTAACACATTTTGATGTGTGCAGTCCAATGAGTGCTGAGGCATGCAGTGAATATCGTTATGTTCTTACTTCACAGATGATTCGAGTAGATGTTGAGAATATTTACTTGATGAAACACAAGTCTGAATTATTGAATGGTTCAAATAATTTCAGAGTGAAGTAGCAGATCATTGTGACAAGAGGATAAAATATGATCATAGAGATGAATATCTGAGTTACAAGTTTTGGCACACAATTAAGACATTGTGGAAATTTTTTCGCAATTAATACCGCCTGGAACACCATAATGTGATGGTGTGTCCGAACATCACAGTTGCACCCTATTGGATATGGTGCGTACCATGATGTCTCTTATCGAATTACCACTATCGTACATGGGTTAGGCATTAGAGACAACCACATTCACTTTAAATAGGGCACCATGTAATTCCGTTGAGACGACACCGTTTGGAGAAACCTAAGTTGTCGTTTCTTAAAGGTTTGGGGCTGTGACGCTTATGTGAAAAAGTTTCAGGATTGATAAGCTCGAACCCAAAGCGGATAAAATACATCTTCATAGGAAACCCAAAACAGTTGGGTATACCTCCTAATTCAGATCCGAAAGCAATATGGATTGTTTCTAGAATCGGGTCCTTTCTCGAGGAAAGGTTTCTCTCGAAAAGTTGAGTGGGAGGATGGTGGAGACTTGATGAGGTTATTGAACCGTCACTTCAACAAGTGTGTAGCAGGGCACAGGAAGTTGTTCCTGTGGCACGTACACCAACTGAAGTGGAAGCTTATGATAGTGATCATGAAACTTCGGATCGAGTCACTACCAAACCTCGTGGGATGACAAGGATGCGTACTACTTCAGAGTGGTACGTAATCCTGTCTTGGAAGTCATGTTGCTAGACAACAATGAACCTACGAGCTATGGAGAAGCGATGGTGGGCCCGGATTCCGATAAATGGCTCAAGGCCATAAAACCCGAGAGAGGATCCATGTATGAAAACAAAGTGTAGACTTTGGAAGAACTACTTGATGGTCGTAAGGCTGTTAGGTACATATGGATTTTGAAAGGAAGACAGACAATGATGGTAAGTGTCACCATTGAGAAAGCTCGACTTGTCGTTAAGATGTTTTTCGACAAGTTCAAGGAGTTGACTACGATGAGACTTTCTCACTCGTAGCGATGCTAAGAGTCTGTTGGAATTATATTAGCAATTACTGCATTATTTATGAAATCTTGCAGATAGGATGTCAAAACATTGTTTCCTCGACGATTCTTGAGGAAAGGTTGTATGTGATACAACCGGAAGGTTTTGTCTATCCTGAAATATGCTAATAAGTATGCAAAGCTCCAGCAATCCTTCTGAGGACTGGAGTGAGCATCTCGGAGTTGGAATGTATGCTTTGATGATGATCAAAGATTTTGGGTGTATACAAAGTTTATGAGAAACTTGTATTTCCAAAGAAGTGAGTGGGAGCACTATAGAATTTCTGATGAGTATATGTTGTTGACATATTAATGATCAGAAATAACGTAGAATTTCTGGAAAGCATATAGGGTTATTTGGAAAGTGTTTTCAATGGAAAACCTGGATTAAGCTACTTGAACATTGAGCATCAAGATCTATAAGGATAGATCAAAACGCTTAATAGTACTTTCAAATGAGCACATGCCTTGACATGATCTTGAAGGTGTTCAAGATGGATCAGTCAAAGAAGGAGTTCTTGCCTGAGTTGTAAGGTATGAAGCTAAGACTTAAAGCTCGACCATGGCAGAATAGAGAGAAAGGAACGAAGGTCGTCCCCTATGCTTAAGACATAGGCTCTACAGTATGCTATGCTGTGTACCGCACCTGAAGTGTGCTTTACCATGAGTCAGTCAAGGGGTACAAGAGTGATCCAAGAATGGATCACAGGACAGCGGTCAAAATTATCCTTAGTAACTAGTGGACTAAGGAATTCTCTCAATTATGGAGGTGGTAAAAGAGTTCGTCGTAAAGGGTTACGTCGATGCAAGCTTAACACCTATCCGGATAGCTCTGAGTAGAGATACCGGATACGTATAATGGAGCAACAATTTAGAATAGCTCCAAGTAGAATAGTTATTTGGAATAGCTCCAAATAGAACGTGGTAGCTGCATCTAGGAGATGACATAGAGATTTGTAAAGCACACACGGATCTGAAAGGTTCAGACCCGTTGACTAAAACCGCTCTCACAAGCAACATGATCAAACCTAAAACTCTTGGGTATTAGTCACATGGCGATGTGACCTGTGAGTGTTAATCACATATCGATGTGAACTAGATTATTGACTCTAGTGCAAGTGGGAGACTGTTGGAAATATGCCCTAGAGGCAATAATAAATTGATTATTATTATATTTCCTTGTTCATGATAATCGTTTATTATCCATGCTAGAATTGTATTGATAGGAAACTCAGATACATGTGTGGATACATAGACAACACCATGTCCCTAGTAAGCCTCTAGTTGACTAGCTCGTTAATCAATAGATGGTTACGGTTTCCTGACCATGGACATTGGATGTCGTTGATAACGGGATCACATCATTAGGAGAATGATGTGATGGACAAGACCCAATCCTAAGCCTAGCACAAGATCATGTAGTTCGTATGCTAAAGCTTTTCTAATGTCAAGTATCATTTCCTTAGACCATGAGATTGTGCAACTCCCGGATACCGTAGGAGTGCTTTGGGTGTGCCAAACGTCACAACGTAACTGGGTGGCTATAAAGGTACACTACGGGTATCTCTGAAAGTGTCTGTTGGGTTGGCACGAATCGAGATTGGGATTTGTCACTCCGTGTAAACGGAGAGGTATCTCTGGGCCCACTCGGTAGGACATCATCATAATGTGCACAATGTGACCAACGGGTTGATCATGGGATGATGTGTTACGGAACGAGTAAAGAGACTTGCCGGTAACGAGATTGAACAAGGTATCGGTATACCAACGATCGAATCTCGGGCAAGTACCATACCGCTAGACAAAGGGAATTGTATATGGGATCGATTGAGTCCTTGACATCGTGGTTCATCCGATGAGATCATCGTGGAACATGTGGGAGCCAACATGGGTATCCAGATCCCGCTGTTGGTTATTGACCGGAGAACGTCTCGGTCATGTCTGCATGTCTCCCGAACCCGTAGGGTCTACACACTTAAGGTTCGATGACGCTAGGGTTATAAAGGAAGCTTGTATGTGGTTATCGAATGTTGTTCGGAGTCCCGGATGAGATCCCGGACGTCACGAGGAGTTCCGGAATGGTCCGGAGGTAAAGATTTATATATAGGAAGTCCTGTTTCGGCCATCGGGACAAGTTTCGGGGTCATCGGTATTGTACCGGGACCACCGGAAGGGTCCCGGGGGCCCACCGGGTGGGGCCACCTGCCCCGGGGGGGCACATGGGCTGTAGGGGGTGCGCCTTGGCCTACATGGGCCAAGGGCACCAGCCCCTAGAGGCCCATGTGCCAAGATATAGGAAAAAGGGGAGAGTCCTAAAAGGGGAAGGCACCTCCGAGGTGCCTTGGGGAGGATGGACTTCTCCCCCCCTCTTAGCCGCACCCCTTCCTTGGAGGAAGGGGCAAGGCTGCACCTCCCCCCTCTCCCCTGCCCCTATATATAGTGGAGGGGAGGGAGGGCATCCATACCTGAGCCCTTGGCGCCTCCCTCCCTCCCGTGACACCTCCTCCTCTCCCGTAGGTGCTTGGCGAAGCCCTGCAGGATTGCCACGCTCCTCCATCACCACCACGCCGTTGTGCTGCTGCTGGATGGAGTCTTCCTCAACCTCTCCCTCTCTCCTTACTGGATCAAGGCATGGGAGACATCGTCGAGCTGTACGTGTGTTGAACGCGGAGGTGCCGTCCGTTCGGCACTAGGATCATCGGTGATCTGAATCACGACGAGTACGACTCCATCAACCCCGTTCACTTGAACGCTTCCGCTTAGCAATCTACAAGGGTATGTAGATGCACTCCCCTTTCTACTCTTTGCTGGTCTCTCCATAGATAGATCTTGGTGTTACGTAGGAAATTTTTTGAATTTCTGCTACGTTCCCCAACAGCGCGCCCCTCTCCTTGGCAGGCCAGCCCTGGGGGAAGGAAAGAGGAGGGGTGGCCCCTCCTGCCTTTCCCTCGTCGTGAGAGAAAGGAAGGGGGGCGCCTCCTCCTCCCGCCTTCCTCCCGCCCTCATATATGGAAGGGAGGACAGCTTGGGGAAGTCCCCAAGTAGGATTCGACCCTACTTGGGGCGATCCTACTTGGGGCGCCCCTTGGCCTCTCCCCTCTCCCCCACCTATATATATGTTGGAGGGGGGCGCCACACATAACCACGACAATTGTTTAGCCATGTGCGGCGTCCCCTCCGCCGTTTACAGCCTTGGTCATATTTTCGTAGTCCTTAGGCGAAGCCCTGCGGAGATAGCATCACCATCACCGTCACCACGCCGTCGTGCTGCCAAAAATCATCCACTACCTCGCCATCTTGCTGGATCAAGAAGGTGTGGGTGTCACCGAGCTGAACGTGTGCTGAACGCGGAGGTGACGTACGTTCGGTACTCGATCGGTTGGATCGCGGAGAAGTTCGACTACATCAACCGCGTTACTAAACGCTTCCGCTTATGGTCTACGAGGGCACGTATACACACTCTCCCCCTCTCGTTGCTATGCATCTCCATGGATAGATCTTGCGTGTGCGTAGATTTTTGTTTTGTTTTCCATGCAATGTTTCCCAACAGTGGCATCCGAGTCAGGTCTATGCATAAATGATATACACGAGTAGAACACGAAGAGTTATGGGTGTTAATCACATAGCGATGTGAACTATGTGTGTTAATCACATAGCGATGTGAGCTGGATTATTGACTCTAGTGCAACACTACAAAAAAAACACTTCCGTGATGATACATGTTTGTCATAGTAGGTCACATTTTTTGTCATGCATGTACATCCATGACGATTTTATGACAGAATCAAGATAGTCATATATGTGATGTCGTAGAAGTGTTCCATGACATTACCAAAATTATCATCACGGAAGTGTCCACTTCCATGACGACAAATCACGCGTCAAAGAAGTGCTTTTGTCAAGGGTGACCAACACGTGGCATCCACCATAACGGGTCGCCGTTAAGCTACCGGGTTCCAGTTTGGATCCGATAACCCGTTAACAACCCCGACCAATGGGGATTTTCCACGTGTAAAATTCTCATTTGCCGAAGGAAACACATGTCAGCTCATCATTGGGACATATGTCATCCCTACAATGGACGGAAGACTCATATGATATGTCAACATATGGCACAGCCCAATAGTGGCCCATTTAAAGTAAAAAGGTCAGCCCAGCTAAAGGCCCACCATATTTTTCCTGACACTAGTGGGTTGGCCCGTTAACAGCCTGCCATGTTTTGGGTCAAATTGAGGCCCATATCAAATCAGGCCCGTTCACAGCCTGCCATATGTTTTGGGCCAACACTCTGTTCTTTTGGGCCCATTCTAAGCCATGTTTGTATCTCAGCCTGTTAAATGCCCGTTTACTAGTTCGGCCCGATAATAGTTCCGACCTATTAGCAGCCCATGGTGCATCTGGGACGTTGTCGGCCCGGTTTAACTATAGGCCATTTAACAGCCCATGCAAAAATTGGGCTATTTCTTGTCCGAAGTAACTTTAGGCCTCTTAACGGCCCATAGTCTTCATGGATTAATTTTATCCCAACTGGCCCATCGGCCTGTTAATGGCGCATGTAACAGTTGGGCCTAATTACAGCCCATGTTAAATCCGGCCTGTGTTGGGGATATAACTATTGGGTATGACCTGCCCAGGAGGGGTCGGGTCATACCACTGGCGGTTCATAATTAGAAGGCCCAAGAAGATGTTGAAGATGGCAGTTCATGAAGCAAGCTTACTGAAGGCCCAAGACCCGGAGGAGACTTGAGGCCCACGGGTATAAACCGCCATATGTTTAACTTGTATGTTAAGGAAAGTTTAGTTCTGTCACCGAGCCGGGCACGTTGTGTATGAGCCGGCCAGGACTCTGTAAGCCGCCGGGCATCAGCCTGTGTACATAAAGGGGTGACCCGGCGGCGGGTTAAGGCAACAAACAAGTCGAGAACTAGGTCAAGCATATTCACTCCCTAGTAATCGAGACCCAAGCAATACAACCTAAAGCAGGAGTAGGCCTTTACCTCTTTGCGAGGGGCCGAACCTGGGTAAAAACTCTCTGTGTCCCTTGTCCCATTTTAACCCCTTCAAGCTAACTACGTTGCGATGGCTCCACACCTAAGTCCTCACGCTAGGGCATCTGCCGTGACAAATCCACGACAGTTGGTGCCCATCGTGGGGCCAGCACATGGTGGTTTCGAGTTCTTGAAGGGAAGCTTCACATGGCTCAAGGGATACGCTATGAGCCGGATAACCAAGAGTCATCATGGCAAGGTCTACATCGACGATGCAGGCTGGGGCCCCTAGGCCGACTCAATCGAGTACGGGTACCGGGTCCCCTTCGGCAGAATTCATGTCTTCATCGGCAAGATTGGTGAGTCAGAAGCTGAGCCGGACACCTGCACCGACATCGTCGAGACGGCTCGGCGCGCGCGACCCGCCAAGGTTCAAGCCGCCCCAAAGCATGTCTTTGTTGTCTTTACTCAAGACGTGGATTTGGAAGGAGGATTTGAATCCGGTGGTGAGACGGCCGTCTATTCAGGCGATGGGTCCTCAACCTGTGAGACCAACTCCACGTATCAAGTTCAAGATGGTGGGCTTGGGGGCTGTTCTGATGGTGACAGTATTGCGGACCCTTACGAGCCACCAAACCGGGTTGCAATCTTCATGGCCGGTACACAGCCAGGGAAGAATTCTTCAACTGCAGCAGCAATGATCTTCGGGTCAGCAACAACAACGACAACGGCATCCGGGGTAGGAGGCCATGTGCGCCCGCCGACTCATGTTTTATCTGATCTATTGGAGGCTCTGGCAACATTGTTGATGGCAGAGGTGACCCCGGTGAACCAAACGCAACATAACGCGGACTTGCGAAGTTACGTGATGAGATAGCTCAAGCCAAGGAGGATCTAAACGTCGAGAACACCCGGATGGTGAAGGGGCGAGCCGCTTTGGAGAGGGAGGCAGAACAACTTCAAGCAGAGAACTTCTGCTTGAGCATGGACCAGGACGCATCAAATGATGCCTTAAATAGAAGGCATGTGAGTCGTTTACCTCTGGTTTACGATGCAAGGAATCTTTTCAACACGCTTGGGGCAGGAACCAGTAACCCGCCTGGTGTGGATCAGACCGTTGAGGCGCCGGCGGTTGGAGCACCGGTTCAGCCTCGTGCTGCAGACCCCCCACATTTGAATTTGACCCCTCCTCAGCATGTTCCGACACCCCCGGGCCATTTTTCTAATCCTTTGGATAACATGATAGCTGTGGCTACTCGATTGGAGGCTCTCCCAGTTCAAGATGAGTCGCCAGCGGCAAATACGGAGAACCGGAGAGCTTCTTCAGACAGTAGTGGCTCAACAAGCGTCTTATTCATATAGTCGTGATCAGATTCATTCAACCCCGCATCCATGCCGGAGTTATAGTAGACACATTGATGAACCTGCCGTGTCGAGTAGTGAGCAACATCGCAATCAACCTCGTAGGCCTGACCCGCCGCACGCTGGTAATGAGGCTCAGACTTTGGTGGACCAGGGAAGAGCGCGGCATGAGGTGGAGTTGGCAGCTCAGCTGGCGGCTCAATAGCAATATCCGGTTTATCCGTCAGCGTCTGTCGAGGCAGGAGTGACCTCTAGAGCCTTGGGTGTGCCGTGTTTAGTTCTGGCTCTACGCAATGAGCGCTTGCTTAAGGATTTCAAGGGCCCCCGCAAGGTGCCTAACTACACGGCGGATCAGCCCCCAGAGGGTTGGATTGAGAGCTATGAGATGGCTATGGAGATGCTAGATGTCAGTGATGCTGCATGTGCTAAGTATTTCACCATGATGTTGGATGGGATGGCTTGTACTTGGTTGAAAGGGCTACCCGCTAACTCCATTGGGTCATGGGCGGAGTTGAAAAGGCGATTTATTCAAAATTTTAAATACACATGCAAGTAGCCTATGCCGATTCTGGATTTGGATTCTTGCATCCAAGGTGAAGGTGAGTCAACAACCAATTGGGTGCGCCAGATCTCAGTTGTTATACACTCATTGGACAGTATCAACGCCGGTTCAGCAGTCCTGATGTTAGAGAAGAATTGTCATTTTCTTCCCCTTAAGAAGAAATTGGGGCGGCATAAGCGTAATTGCAATGATATGGGGGAGCTCATGGCGGCTCTCGTCAAATATGCCGACTATGATAGCACTAAGGTGTTGGAAATATGCCCTAGAGGCAATAATAAATTGATTATTATTATATTTCCTTGTTCATGATAATCGTTTATTATCCATGCTATAATTGTATTGATAGGAAACTCAGATACATGTGTGGATACATAGACAACACCATGTCCCTAGTAAGCCTCTAGTTGACTAGCTCGTTGTGATCAACAGATAGTCATGGTTTCCTGGCTATGGACATTGGATGTCGTTGATAACGGGATCACATCATTAGGAGAATGATGTGATGGACAAGACCCAATCCTAAGCCTAGCACGAAGATCGTGTAGTTCGTATGCTAAAGCTTTTCTAATGTCAAGTATCTTTTCCTTAGACCATGAGATTGTGCAACTCCCGGATACCGTAGGAATGCTTTGGGTGTACCAAACGTCACAACGTAACTGGGTGGCTATAAAGGTGCATTACAGGTATCTCCGAAAGTGTCTGTTGGGTTGGCACGAATTGAGACTGGGATTTGTCACTCCGTGTAAATGGAGAGGTATCTCTGGGCCCACTCGGTAGGACATCATCATAATGTGCACAAATGTGACCAAGGGGTTGATCACGGGATGATGTGTTACGGAACGAGTAAAGAGACTTGCCAGTAACGAGATTGAACAAGGTATCGGTATACCGACGATCGAATCTCGGGCAAGTATAATACCGCTGGACAAAGGGAATTGAATACGGGATCGATTGAGTCCTTGACATCGTGGTTCATCCGATGAGATCATCGTGGAACGTGTGGGAGCCAACATGGGTATCCAGATCCTGTTGTTGGTTATTGACCGGAGAACGTCTCGGTCATGTCTGCATGATTCCCGAACCCGTAGGGTCTACACACTTAAGGTTCGATGACGCTAGGGTTATAAAGGAAGTTTGTATGTGGTTACTGAATGTTTTTTGGAGTCCCGGATGAGATCCTCGACGTCACGAGGAGTTCCGGAATGGTCCGAAGGTAAAGATTTATATACGGGAAGTCCTGTTTTGGTCACCGGAAAAGTTTCGGGTTTTATCGGTAACGTACCGGGACCACCGGGAGGGTCCCAGGGGTCCACCAAGTGGGGCCACCAACCCCGGAGGCTTGCATGGGCCTAGAGTGGAAAGGAACCAGCCCCAGAGTGGGATGGTGCGCCTCCCACCCTTGCTCAAGGCGCAGCTAGGAGGGGAGAGGGGAAACCCTAGGCGCAGATGGGCCTATAGGCCCACCCTAGGGCGCACCCCCTCTCTCCCCCTCTTGGCCGCCCCCTCCAAGTCCCATCTAGGGCTGGCCGCACCCCTTGGGGTGGGAAACCCTAAAGGGGGCGCAGCCCCCTTCCCCCCTATATATACTTGAGGTTTTGGGGCTGCCAACACATGAGAACTTCTCCTCTTGGTGCAGCCTTGCCCCTCTCCTCCTCCTCCTCTCCCGTGGTGCTTGGCGAAGCCCTGCTGGATTGCCACGCTCCTCCACCACCACCACGCCGTTGTGCTGCTACTGGATGGAGTCTTCCTCAACCTCTCCCTCTCTCCTTGCTGGATCAAGGCGTGGGAGACGTCACCGGGTTGTACGTGTGTTGAACGCGGAGGTGCCGTCCGTTCGGCACTAGGATCTCCGGTGATTTGAATCACGACGAGTACGACTCCTTCAACCCCGTTCTCTTGAACGCTTCCGCTTAGCGATCTACAAGGGTATGTAGATGCACTCTCCTTCCCCTCGTTGCTGGTTTCTCCATAGATTGATCTTGGTGACACGTAGGAAATTTTGAATTTCTGCTACGTTCCCCAACAGTGGCATCATGAGCTAGGTCTATTGCGTAGATTCTTTGCACGAGTAGAACACAAAGTAGTTGTGGGCGTTGATTTTGTTCAATATGCGTACCGTTACTAGTCCAATCTTGTTTCGACGGTATTGTGGGATGAAGCGGCCCGGACCGACCTTACACGTACTCTTACGTGAGACAGGTTCCACCGATTGACATGCACTTGGTGCATAAGGTGGCTAGCGGGTGCCAGTCTCTCCCACTTTAGTCGGAACGGATTCGATGAAAAGGGTCCTTATGAAGGGTAAATAGCAATTGGCATATCACGTTGTGGTTTTGCGTAGGTAAGAAACGTTCTTGCTAGAAACCCATAGCAGCCACGTAAAACATGCAAACAACAATTAGAGGACGTCTAACTTGTTTTTGCAGGGTATGCTTTGTGATGTGATATGGCCAAGAAGAATGTGATGAATGATATGTGATGTATGAGATTGATCATGTTCTTGTAATAGGAATCACGACTTGCATGTCGATGAGTATGACAACCGGCAGGAGCCATAGGAGTTGTCTTTATTTATTGTATGACCTGCGTGTCATTGAAGAACGCCATGTAAACTACTTTACTTTATTGCTAAACGCGTTAGTCATAGAAGTAGAAGTAGTCGTTGGCATGACAACTTCATGAAGACACGATGATGGAGATCATGATGATGGAGATCATGGTGTCATGCCGGTGACAAGATGATCATGGAGCCCCGAAGATGAAGATCAAAGGAGCTATATGATATTGGCCATATCATGTCACTACTCTATTTGATTGCATGTGATGTTTATCATGTTTATGCATCTTGTTTACTTAGAATGACGGTAGTAAATAAGATGATCCCTTACAACAATTTCAAGAAGTGTTCTCCCCTAACTGTGCACCGTTGCTACAGTTCGTCGTTTCGAAGCACCACGTGATGATCGGGTGTGATAGATCCTTACGTTCACATACAACGGGTGTAAGACAGATTTACACATGCAATACACTTAGGGTTAACTTGACGAGCCTAGCATGTACAGACATGGCCTCGGAACACGGAGACCGAAAGGTCGAGCATGAGTCGTATAGTAGATACGATCAACATGAAGATGTTCACCGATGATGACTAGTCCGTCTCACGTGATGATCGGACACGGCCTAGTTGACTCGGATCATGTAATCACTTAGATGACCAGAGGGATGTCTATCTAAGTGGGAGTTCATAAGATGAACTTAATTATCCTGAACATAGTCAAAAGGATTTTGCAAATTATGTCGTAGCTCGCGCTTTAGTTCTACTGTTTTAGATATGTTCCTAGAGAAAATATAGTTGAAAGTTGATAGTAGCAATTATGCGGACAGTAGAAAGCTTATGTCCTTAATGCACTGCTCAGTGTGCTGAACCCCAAACGTCGTTTGTGGATGTTGCGAACATCGGACATACACGTTTTGATAACTACGTGATAGTTCAGTTAAATGGTTTAGAGTAGAGGCACTAAAGACGTTTTCGAAACATCGCGGAACATATGAGATGTTTCAAGGGCTGAAATTGGGATTTCAGGCTCGTGTCCACGTCAAGAGGTATAAGACCTCCGACGATTTTCTTAGCCTGCAAACTCAGGGAGAAAAGCTCAATCGTTGAGCTTGTGCTCAGATTGTCTGAGTGCAACAATCACTTGAATCGAGTGGGAGTTAATCTTCCAGATGAGATAGTGATGTTTCCCCAAAGTCATTGCCACCAAGCTGCTAGAGCTTCGTGATGAACTATAACATATCAGGGATAGATATGATGATCCTTGAGGTGTTCGCGATGTTTGACACCGCGAAAGTAGAAATCAAGAAGAAGCATCAATTGTTGATGGTTGGTGAAACCACTAGTTTCAAGAAGGGCAAGGGCAAGAAGGGATACTTCATGAAACGGCAAATCAGCTGCTGCTCTAGTGAAGAAACCCAAGGTTGAACCCAAACCCGAGACTAAGTGCTTCTGTAATAAGGGGAACAACCACTGGAGCAGCATTACCCTAGATACTTGGTAGATGAGAAGGCTGGCAAGGTCGATAGAAGTATATTGGATATACATTATGTTAATGTGTACTTTACTAGTACTCCTAGTAAGTTCAGGGTATTAGATACCGGTTCGGTTGCTAAGTGTTAGTAACTCGAAATAAAAGCTACTGAATAAACGAAGACTAGCTGAAGGTGAGCTGACGATATGTGTTGGAAGTGTTTCCAAGTTTGATGTGATCAAACATCGCACGCTCCCTCTACCATCAAGATTAGTATTAAACCTGAATGATTGTCATTTGGTGTTTGCGTTGAGCATAGACATGATTGGATTATGTCTATCGCAATACGGTTATTCATTTAAGGAGAATAATGGTTGCTCTATTTATTTGAATAATACCTTCAATGGTCTTGCACCTAAAGGAATGGTTTATTGAATCTCGATCGTAGTGATACACATTTTCATGCCAAAAGATATAAGATAGTAATGATAGTACCACTTACTTGTGGCACTGCCATGTAAGTCATAATGGTATAAAACGCATGAAGAAGCTCCATGTTGATGGATCTTTGGACTCACTCGTTTTTGAAAAGTTTGAGACATGCGAACCATGTCTATTGGTGTATACGCATGAAGAAACTCCATGCAGATGGATCGTTTGGACTCACTTGATTTTGAATCACTTGAGATATGCAAATCATACCACATGGGCAAGATGACTGAAAAGCCTCGTTTTCAGTAAGATGGAACAAGATAGCAACTTGTTGGAAGTAACACATTTTGATGTGTGCAGTCCAATGAGTGCTGAGGCATGCAGTGAATATCGTTATGTTCTTACTTCACAGATGATTCGAGTAGATGTTGAGAATATTTACTTGATGAAACACAAGTCTGAATTATTGAATGGTTCAAGTAATTTCAGAGTGAAGTAGAAGATCATTGTGACAAGAGGATAAAATGTCTATGATATGATCATAGAGATGAATATCTGAGTTACGAGTTTTGGCACACAATTAAGACATTGTGGAAATTGTTTCGCAATTAATACCGCCTGGAACACCATAGTGTGATGGTGTGTCCGAACATCATAGTTGCACCCTATTGGATATGGTGCGTACCATGATGTCTCTTATCGAATTACCACTATTGTTCATGGGTTAGGAATTAGAGACAACCACATTCACTTTAAATAGGGCACCACGTAATTCCGTTGAGATGACACCGTATGAATTATGGTTTAGAGAAACCTAAGTTGTCGTTTCCTAAAGGTTTGGGGCTGCGACGCTTATGTGAAAAAGTTTCAGGATTGATAAGCTCAAACCCAAAGCGGATAAAATGCATCTTCATAGGACACCCAAAACAGTTGGGTATACCTCCTAATTCAGATCCGAAAGCAATATGGATTGTTTCTTGAATCGGGCCCTTTTCTCTCGAAAGAGTTGAGTGGGAGGATGGTGGAGACTTGATATGGTTATTGAACCATCACGTCAACCAGTGTGTATCAGGGCACAGGAAGTTGTTCATGTGGCACCTACACCAATTGAAGTAGAAGCTTATGATAGTGATCATGAAGTTTCGGATCAAGTCACTGCCGTACCTCGTAGGGTGACAAGGATACGTACTACTTCAGAGTGGTACGGTAATCCTGTCTTGAAGGTCATGTTGCTAGACAACAATAAACCTACGAGCTATGGAGAAGCGATGGTGGGCCCAAATTCCGACAAATGGTTAAGAAACCATGAAATACGAGATAGGATCCATGTATTAGAACAAAGCATGGACTTTGGTGGACTTGCCCAATGATCGGCAAGCCATTGAGATAAATGGATCTTTAAAGAAGAAGACGGACGTGGATGGTAATGTCACCATCTATGAAGCTCGACTTGTGGCGAAGAGTTTTTCACAAGTTCAAGGAGTTGACTACGATGAGATTTTCTCATTCGTAGCGATGCTTAAGTCCGTCGGAATCATGTTAGCATAAGCTGCATTTATGAAATCTGGCAGATGGATGTCAAAACGAGTTTCCTTGCCAACTTTCGTAAGGAAAGGTTGTATGTGATACAATCAGAAAGGTTTTGTCGATCCTAAGGATGCTAAAAGGTATGCTAGCTCCAGCAATCCTTCTAAGGACTGGAGTAAGCATCTCAGAGTTGGAATGTGCACTTTGATGAGATGATCAAAGATTTTGGTGTATACAAAGTTTATGAGAAACTTGTATTTCCAAATAAGTGAGTGGGAGCACTATAGAATTTCTGATGAGTATATGTTGTTGACATGTTGATGATCAGAAATGATTTTCTAGAAAGCATATAGGGTTATTTGAAAGGTGTTTTTCAATAGAAAACCTGGATTAAGCTACTTGAACATTGAGCATCAAGATCTATAAGGATAGATCAAAATGCTTAATAATACTTTCAAATGAGCACATACCTTGACATGATCTTGAAGGTGTTCAAGATGGATCAGTCAAAGAAGAAGTTCTTGCCTGAGTTGTAAGGTACGAAGTTAAGACTTAAAGCTCGACCTCGGCAGAAAAGAGAGAAAGGACGAAGGTCGTCCCCTATGCTTTAGACGTAGGCTCTACAGTATGCTATGCTGTGTACCGCACCTGAAGTGTGCCTTGCCATGAGTCAGTCAAGGGGTACAAGAGTGATCCAAGAATGGATCACAGTACAGCGGTCAAAGTTATCCTTAGTAACTAGTGGACTAAGGAATTTTCTCGGTTATGGAGGTGATAAAGAGTTCGACGTAAAGAGTTACGACGATGCAAGCTTAACACCTATCCGGATAGCTCTGAGTAGAGATACCGGATACGTATAATAGAGCAACAATTTAGAATAGCTCCAAGTAGAACAGTTATTTGGAATAGCTCCAAATAGAGCGTGGTAGCTGCATCTAGGAGATGACATAAAGATTTGTAAAGCACACACGGATCTGAAAGGTTCAGACCTGTTGACTAAAACCTCTCTCACAAGCAACATGATCAAACCCAGAACTCATTGAGTGTTAATCACATAGTGATGTGAACTAGATTATTGACTCTAGTAAACTCTTTGAATGTTGGTTACATGGCGATGTGACCTGTGAGTGTTAATCACATGGCGATGTGAACTAGATTATTGACTCTAGTGCAAGTGGGAGACTGTTGGAAATATGCCCTAGAGGCAATAATAAATTGATTATTATTATATTTCCTTGTTCATGATAATCGTTTATTATCCATGCTATAATTGTATTGATAGGAAACTCAGATACATGTGTGGATACATAGACAACACCATGTCCCTAGTAAGCCTCTAGTTGACTAGCTCGTTGTGATCAACAGATAGTCATGGTTTCCTGGCTATGGACATTGGATGTCGTTGATAACGGGATCACATCATTAGGAGAATGATGTGATGGACAAGACCCAATCCTAAGCCTAGCACAAGATCGTGTAGTTCGTATGCTAAAGCTTTTCTAATGTCAAGTATCTTTTCCTTAGACCATGAGATTGTGCAACTCCCGGATACCGTAGGAATGCTTTGGGTGTACCAAACGTCACAACGTAACTGGGTGGCTATAAAGGTGCATTACAGGTATCTCCGAAAGTGTCTGTTGGGTTGGCACGAATTGAGACTGGGATTTGTCACTCCGTGTAAACGGAGAGGTATCTCTGGGCTCACTTGGTAGGACATCATCATAATGTGCACAAATGTGACCAAGGGGTTGATCACGGGATGATGTGTTACGGAACGAGTAAAGAGACTTGCCGGTAACGAGATTGAACAAGGTATCGGTATACCGACGATCGAATCTCGGGCAAGTATAATACCGCTGGACAAAGGGAATTGAATACGGGATCGATTGAGTCCTTGACATCGTGGTTCATCCGATGAGATCATCGTGGAACGTGTGGGAGCCAACATGGGTATCCAGATCCCGCTATTGGTTATTGACCGGAGAACGTCTCGGTCATGTCTGCATGATTCCCGAACCCGTAGGGTCTACACACTTAAGGTTCGATGACGCTAGGGTTATAAAGGAAGTTTGTATGTGGTTACCGAATGTTTTTAGGAGTCCCGGATGAGATCCCGGACGTCACGAGGAGTTCCGGAATGGTCCGAAGGTAAAGATTTATATATGGGAAGTCCTGTTTTGGTTAGCGGAAAAGTTTCGGGTTTTATCGGTAACGTATCGGGACCACCGGGAGGGTCCCGGGGGTCCACCAAGTGGGGCCACTAACCCCGGAGGCTTGCATGGGCCTAGAGTGGAAAGGGACCAGCCCCAGAGTGGGCTGGTGCGCCTCCCACCCTTGCCCAAGGCGCAGCTAGGAGGGTAGAGGGGAAACCCTAGGCGCAGATGGGCCTATAGGCCCACCCTAGGGCGCGCCCCCTCTCTCCCCCTCTTGGCCGCCCCCTCCAAGTCCCATCTAGGGCTGGCCGCACCCCTTGGGGTGGGAAACCCTAAAGGGGGCGCAGCCCCCTTCCCCCCTATATATACTTGAGGTTTTGGGGCTGCCAACACATGAGAACTTCTCCTCTTGGTGCAGCCTTGCCCCTCTCCTCCTCCTCCTCTCCCGTGGTGCTTGGCGAAGCCCTGCTGGATTGCCATGCTCCTCCACCACCACCACGCCGTTGTGCTGTTGCTGGATGGAGTCTTCCTCAACCTCTCCCTCTCTCCTTGCTGGATCAAGGCGTGGGAGACGTCACCGGGCTGTACGTGTGTTGAACGCGGAGGTGCCGTCCGTTCGGCACTAGGATCTCCGGTGATTTGAATCACGACGAGTACGACTCCTTCAACCCCGTTCTCTTGAACGCTTCCGCTTAGCGATCTACAAGGGTATGTAGATGCACTCTCCTTACCCTCGTTGCTGGTTTCTCCATAGATTGATCTTGGTGACACGTAGGAAAATTTTGAATTTCTGCTACGTTCCCCAACATAAGGAGCCTGAATCTGATGAGGAGAAGGTTGGAAAGGGGGGAGAAGAGTGGCCATGCAAAGGGACAACATAACACGACAACTCAAGGTGGCAATGGTAATCATAAGGCGGATGGCGGGTTAGACTTCATGGCTAACACCAATACGTAGAGTAATAGCCAACGTTGTAAGGGTAAAACGCAAGTGCCCCGGTTTGGAGGGCCAAAGTTAAACCTTGAGGCCATGATGAATCAGCCTTGTCCGAAGCACGGAACCAAGGATAAGCCGACCAGTCATCTGTGGAAGGATTGCTTCATCATGAGAGAGTATAGATAATCCATTTTTTTCCAGAACAATCATGGCCCGCACGTCGGTTTAGGGTCTGGCTCTCACATGCCTAGTTTTGGAGGGGCGGTTTAAGCTCTGGCTTTCAAGGACAAGGTAATCAAGGTGGTTTTAATCAGCAATCTGGCGAAGGGAATCAGTAGCAGCAGTCTGGTCATCAAAGCAATCCAAAGAAGATGAATAGTGGTCAATATCATGTGTCCACCACAAGTCTATGCAATCGAGATCAGAAAATACATAAGCGGGCGGTGAACTCCGTTGAGCCGGCAGTGCCTCGTTATTTGAGATGGTCTGAGCATCCTATTGTATGGACCCGTGAGGATCACCAACCCCGGGTTGACAATCCAGGGTAGTTGGCATTGGTGGTGGCTCCATAGGTAGGAGGGTATAAGCTTACAAGGTGCTCATGGAGGGGGGAAACCGTGTTAATATACTTTACTATGAGACTTTTCATCGTATGAATTTGATTGACAAAGATCTTAAGACGTCTTCTACAGTTTTCCATGGGGTGGTGCCTGGTAAGTCGGTGTATCCAGTGGGTAAGATAACCCTGGAGGTGGCCTTTGGAGACGATCATGACTCCAGAGCGGAGAAACTGACCTTTGAGGTGGTCAAGATCAAGAGCTCGTATCCTGCTTTGTTCGGGCGGCTGGCTTATGCCAAATTTATGGCACGACCTTGTTATGTTTACTTGCAGCTTAAAATGCCGGGTCATAAGGGCACCGTCACGGTGCTTGGTGATAGAAAGATTGCTCTGGATTGTGAAGAGGGTGATGTTGAGTATGCTCAGATATGACGCCTTTGAAGAAGCCGAATACAGAAAATGACCCCCTGTTGAAGTTTAAATTCGGCAGATGATACTAAGTTGGTTGATTTTGTGCCTAGCGACTCTTCCAAGCAGTTCAGCATCATTACTAATATCGATCCTGTAGCGACCCGACCCGAATGGGTCAAGTCTCTGTGCTTACGTGTCATCCCTAGATCGGTATGCTGACACACACAATACTCGAGGATTTATAACAGAGGTAAATCACATGTATAAAATAACGTAAAAACTATTACCTCAATCCAAAATAGCGGAAGCAACAAGGTTGTGGATTCCCATCAACACCAACGGCAAAGTTGAGTATAGGAAATCGTAACCCTAACGTATCACTTACTCGTCGTAAGATCCTGCAACATGAGACGTTGCAGCCACAGAGGGTCAGTACATTGAATGTACTGGCAAATTCACACCATAGAGCAATGATGAATAAAGTCTATCACTACATGCATATATGGCTGGTGGAGGCTCTATGGTTATAATGTTTTTGCGAAAAGCCAATTTTTCCCTACTGCAAAGGAATATATTTTATTTAACTACAAAGTTTGTTGATAAAATGTTGAGAAGGTAAATCCCCTCTCAACCCCAATTAAAAGTAATCATTAACCCAATAAATTAATTTAAGTAATATGATGAGATACTTAAGATACTCCAAGTACTAGATACTCAAATTGTCCATAACCGGGGACACGGCTAACCATGATTAGTTTGTACACTCTGCAGAGGTTTGCGCACTTTTCCCCACAAGACTCGATCGCCTCCGTTGGATTTCTTGCACTACATGGTGTTTGAGAAATGGATGACCGAGACACAGTCTTTCAGAAACATTAACTCTCTACTCCGGGTAGACCATACCAAACCTACAAAACCCACTACCTGCTGATCTACCTCTTCAAGAGCTTCATGTAACTTACTCAACTATGCTAGAGCCCATAATAGCTTGTGGCTGCACATGGAAGTTTCTAGCATGAATAATCTCAGTTCCCTTTGAGCCTGGGTGACGGTCCATAGGAAAATCACACGGTAACCCCGGGATTTCCAAAAAAAAGGCAATCACTGGATACCCCAGGTGCCTCAATCCACCCAGATGTGTATTAAAGTTGCCACCTTAAGTTGAACCATTAAGTAAACAATCTCACATCTATCATGGAATACACTCAAACCCAATCCACGTCTACGAGCATAGCATGTCAATATAAGCAACGCGTAACTCCCAAGGGTTTGATATGAAACAGGGCAATAGGTTCCTACCTCATCAACTACTTCCCAATACCCACATATTATCAAACCTACTTATGCAATGTTTGAGGGTGAAACTAATGCATAAATACTGGGTATGAAAGGGATATGATCAAAGTGTGAATTTGCTGCAATGTTGATGAAGATGATTCGCATTCATAACTCTTGATAGTTCTACTCGTCACACTCCATTCAATCTATCGTAGGCAAGCAATAGTAACCACACATAAGCAATCACTCAGAAGATCGGGAAGAACGAAGAAGACAGTTCGGAAAAACATCAAAACCAAGCAAATAACTCTTGCAACATAAAACAATTTCTAACAGTACCAAAATCATGTGAATTTGGCCTTATGAGAAAGTTTAGGTCAAGAGCTTCGATTTGCAAAAAGAATCAACTAAATCGGAGTTATGAAACTCAAGTTATGATCAAACAAAGTTCAAATTCAAATCTGATCTAATTCAAATTTTAAACTTTCAAAAACATGTTTGAGTTGGATTACTGGATAGAGGAGATCATAACCAAAGAATTGGGCGTTGGTTTCATCTAATTTGGATGAACGATTGAAAAGTAGTGGTTGTTTGAAAAACAGGGGCCAATCTGTAAGTAAAAATATTCACGGACGGGTCCCTGGCCAAAATCTATTAATAAAAAGAAAACTCTACCAAGCGAACGCTCGCTAACAGAACCTAACTAATGAGCGTTCGCAAAATAACAAAACCTAATATAATAAACCGAAAAAACAAACCGAAGGAAAACCGGGGTGGTTAAATCGGTTTATACCGGTTCGGGCGAACAAACCGGCGGCGGCGGCGGTTCCCGGTGAAGTGCGGCGGCGAGGCGGAGCGACGCAGCGGCTCCGGTCGTCCAGGAGGGCGGCGAAGGGGTCGGGGAGGGGCGGCGCGGCGAGGCGAAAAGGATGGCGGCGTCGGCGGCGGTCCTCGGCGACGGGACGGAGCGAGGCGACGGCGGCTCCGGTGAAGTGCGGCGGCGAGGCAGAGCGAGATGTGGAGAGAGGCGAGGCGAGAGGAGGAAAAGAGGGGCGGCGGCGTCGGGGCTGGCCTTTTAAAGGGGCAGGGGAGGGCGGTGGCGTGGGGAAGGGGGCGACGGGCGCCGTGGGGGCGGCGGACTCCGGCGAGTCCCGCTGGGGCACGCGAGGAGGAAGGCGGCGGCGCGCTGGGCTGGGCCGTGACCTGGCCTGGGAGCTGGGCCGGCCCAGTCGGAGGAGGGAGTTTTTTTTAAAAAAAATAGACAGGCAACAAAACAAATAAAAACCACAAATACTAAAAATGTTATATAGGCATATTATATATCAAAATTTTCAGAAAATTATTTTCCACAATATGAACATTATTCTAGCATCAAATAAAATCTACAAAAATATAAATAAATCAAATAGTGCTACTGCTCTAATAAAATCCATTAAAAATCATTTTAAAAATACCAAAATTAATTCAAATTTATTTCTCTCCAATTTTCTGATGCAGGGAATCATGTTACCCTAATTTCTGTATATTTGATTTTTGGAGAAAAATAATTTGATTAAAACCCAAATAACTCCAAATTGAAAAATAAACTCAAAAGAACTTTGAATTTAATTCTTTTAAACTCCCAACTCATATTTCATATGTTTTGAAGAAGTCATTTTATCTTCTCTCATGAAAATCATTGAGTTGTGTGAAGTTTATGAATTGGAAATATTTCCAAATGAAATTCAAATATTTTCAAATACCCTTTCATTTAATTAAATGGAAGAAGTCATATCATCTTCGCTCAAGGGTTTTGTATTTGAAAAGAATTTGAATTCATGAAGATCAGAAAAGAAAATGAAAGTTCAGGAAAGTCCTTTTATTCCCTCTCATTTAACTTTCAAAAGTTTCGAATCACTCAATTATCACATCAAATCAAACAATCAATCAAAACTATCTATTTATTATAACATTCCAAAATTTAGAATTTTGGGATGTTACAGATCCAAAATAGGAAAGTGCGCTCATCGAGTTCATCCATGAGAACCGGGATATCTTTGCATGGAAACCTTCTGACATGCCAGGTGTACCGAGGGAACTCACTGAGCACACTCTTAATGTGGATCCAAAGTATAAACCGGTCAAGCAATTTCTTCGTCGTTTTAATGAAGAGAGGTGCAAGGCAATTGGTGAAGAAGTGGCCCGGCTCTTGGCGGCAGGATTCATCATTGAAGTTTTTCATCCTGAGTGGTTGGCTAACCCGATGCTGGTACTTAATAAAAATGGCACTTGGCATATGTGTGTGGATTATACATACCTTAATAAGGCATGTCCGACTGACCCTTTTGCTCTCCCTCGTATTGATCAGATTATTGATGCTACGGTGGGTTGTGAGCGTTTGAGCTTTTTGGATGCTTATTCTGGTTATCATCAGATCAAGATGGCAATTAAGGACCAAGAGAAGACAACTTTCATCACTCCCTTTTGATCCTTCTGCTATGTGTCTATGCCCTTTGGGCTCAAGAGTGCCCAGGTGACTTACCAACGGTGTGTTCAGAATTGCCTCCATGACCAGATTGGGCGCAATGTTCATGCCTATGTGGATGATATCATTGTGAAATCTAGGAAAAAGGAGACTTTGATAGATGATTTGAAAGAGACCTTTGACAATCTTTGGGTTTATAAGATGATGCTTAACCCTGCCAAGTGTGTCTTTGGCATGCCAGCTGGTAAGCTTTTGGGTTTCCTGGTTTCTGAGAGGGGCATTGAAGCTAACCAGGAGAAGATCAAAGCTATCACTTCTTTGGCTAAGCCACGTGTATCAATGACGTCCAGCGTTTGGCAGGTTGTATTGCGGCTTTGAGATGGTTTATAAGTCGCCTGGGAGATAAGGCCATCCCTTTGTATCAAATGATGAAAAAGATAGATGACTTTGTCTGGAGTGATGTTGCTAATGAGGCGTTTGAGGCGCTTAAGAGACAATTGGCTGAACCGCCGGTTCTTGCAGCTCCTATTGAGAAGGAGCCCTTGCTGTTATACGTGGCTGCAAATAACAAAGTTGTCACTGTGGCAGTTGTGGTTGAAAGGAAGGAGTCAAGCAAGGAGTATCCAGTTCAAAGGCCAGTTTATTATGTCAGTGAGGTGCTCATTGAGTCTAAGCAGCGATACCCACATTGGCAGAAGTTGGTATACAACGTGTTCATGGCTAGCCGCAAGTTGAAGCAACATTTTCTTGGTCATCCCATCACTGTGGTTAGTTCTGCTCCATTGGGAGATATTATTCAAAATAGAGAAGCCACAGGTCGGGTAGCTTAGTGTTCCATTGAGCTTGGACCCCATGGCTTGAAGTATATGCCTCGGACAACTATAAAATCTCAAGCACTTTTGGATTTGATCAATGACTGGATGGAATTGCAGATGCCTGAGGATAAGCCGAATATCACATATTGGACTATTCACTTCAATGGATCCAGAAAATTGGAAGGCTCGAGGGCTGGTGTTATATTGACTTCCCCACGAGGTGATAAATTTTGTTATGTTTTAAGGTTGATGTTCCCTTGTACTAACAATGCATCTGAGTATGAAGCCTCACTCCATGGTATTTGGATGGCTAAAGAGATGAATCTAAGCCGGGTGAGGTGTTTTTGTGACTCAGACTTGGTGGCTCAGCAAGTGTCAGGAAATTGGGATTCAAAGGATCCACTAATGTCGGCTTATTGCCGAGAGGTTGACACTATTGCTGGTCATTTCAAAGGTTATCAAGTGGAGCATGTTGATTGATGGAAAAATAAAGCCGCTGATGCTTTAAGCTGGCTGGGGTCTCAGTGTAAGCCGGTACCCCCTAATGTTTTCCTCGATGTTTTGCATAACCCATCAGTTAAATTTCCTATAGAGGAAGATATTGCAATTCCTGACTTGGAGGCACAGTTGGTGGTGGCTCTCCATGTTATTCCTGATTGGACTGTTCCATATTTGGCTTACATGACTCGGGGCGAGTTACCTGAGGATGAAACCTTGGGCAGGCAAATAACCCGGAGGTCTAAATTAATGACTATTTTCAATGGTGAGCTACACAGGTGCAGTGTTACAGGAGTGTTTCAATGATGCATTTCTCCTGAGGAGGGCCATGAAATTCTAAGGGAGATTCATGAAGGAGATTGCGGTCATCATGTCGACTCTAAATCTCTCATTGCTAAAGCTTTTCGTCATGGGTTTTATTGGCTGACGGCTCATGCTGATGTGGAATATCTGGTCAGTAAATGTGATGGCTATCAGAAATTCTCAAGACGAGCTTATGTGCCGGCTCAAGAATTGAGGATGATTCCAATTACTTGGCCGTTTGTAGTCTGGGGGCTGGATATGGTTGGGCCTTTTAAAAGGCCCAAGGACAAAAAGACTCATATTTTGGTAGCCATTCACAAGTTTAGAAAGTGGGTTGAAGCTGAGCCAGTCAGCAAATGTGATGCAGCAATGACGATTCAGTTCATTAAAAAGGTGATCTTTCATTATGGATACCCTCATAGTATCATCACTGATAATGGTACGAATCTGTCTAAGGGTGCAATGAAAGAGTTCTGTCAACAAGAGCATATCCGGCTTGATGTATCATCGGTGGCTCACCCCCAGTCTAATGGTCAAGCTGAAAGAGCCAATCAAGAAATCTTGAGAGGTATCAAACCCCGACTTATGGTCCCTTTGTAGAGGACACCGGGTTGTTGGGTGGAAGAGTTGCCCTCAGTGCTTTGGAGTATCAATACCACCCCCAACAGATCCATGGGTTACACACCTTTATTCATGGTTTACGGAGCAGAGGCGGTTCTCCCTAGGGACATACATCATGATTCCCCCCATGTGGCGGCTTATGTTGAAGCTGATAATGAAAAAGCACGTCAAGATGCTATTGACCTTTTGGATGAAGAGCGTGACCTTGCAGCGGCTCAATCGGTGATTTACCAGCAAGATCCGCATCATTATCATAGCCACCGGGTTAAAAACAGGACCTTTCAAGAAGGAGATTTGGTGCTCCGGCTCATCCAGGATCAAACTGACATGCACAAGTTATTCCCACCTTGGGAAGGGCCTTTTGTGGTCAGCAAAAATCTTAACAACGGGTCATACTACCATATTGATGTTCGAGGCCACTAGCCGTGGAATATTGCTCATCCTCGGCCTTATTACACCTGAGCCATCGGCTCTTGTGATGTACATACCTTTACCAATGTATATATTATGCTTAGTATAATAAAGCCGGCATCCCTAATGATTCAGGGCCTCTGTCATTTCATTTCTGAGAATCTGAGTCTTTATTGTTACTTCATAAGGTCAGTTGGGGGCTTCCTTCTTATTGAGCATAGCTATAATTTCCATTTTGATCAGGCTTCCTTCTTATTGCAAATACTTGGGGGCTTACTGCTCATTGAGCATAGCTATGACTACCCTACCGATGCGGCTTGAATGCCTGGATCAAAATATTACTTGGGGGCTTCTTGTTAAATGAATAGGAGCTTTGTTGTCCCTCGTAATAGGCTTGGACGCCAGGTGTGTTCACCAAAAATCCGGGTTATCCTGCCTTTGTATGCTTGCCACTTTGACCAGGTAATCCTGGAATGACTCGCAATACTCTTGACAGTCAATCTTCTAAAGACCCTGAACTTGTCAAAGTTAAAACGACGATTGGTCATGTGAGTCCCAACTTACAGGTTTGAATTAAGGAGTAACTCAGTGGCTGTGCAGCCCTTGAATAGCAGTTGATGTTGAGGATTGGCAGCCTTTGAATGCCTTGGTCTTTTTGGTCTATTGCTTTTGAATCTTTTTTGGTGATTTCTGTCTGTGCCATATTGATATATGGTTGAAACTTGATTTAGGCCATGATGTCTTGTTCTTTGTTTGATAATATCCGGTGTTTTGTTAACCCGGGCTGGCTTTGGACATTAAGTCGCCAGTGTATGATGATCATATGTTTGGAGTTTTGTACTCTAAAGATTTGGGATGCTATCCTTTGCTGTCTCTGGCGTTGTAAGCCGACAGTATGAATAAATTGCACAGAGCGTTGTGCTCTGGGTCTGGGTTGTTACCCTTACTTCATATGGCATGGTGAGCCGGCAATATACATAAATATCACATGTATGATATTTATTTTTGTTATGATTCTATAAGGTTTTGGTAAACCGGTCATGGTTATGGACGTTACAGTCACCAGTGGTTTGTTATATGGGGCATTTTGACCCGCCTTGGGGTACACCGCCAAGGCACTTGTGCTCTGTTTGTATGCAAGGTTTATGACAACATGCTTAAGAAAAGTTGATAATGAGTATGAGCATAAACATTGGATTGTCAAGGAAGATGAAAATGGTTCATAAGTGTTATGTAGATCAACATGTGCGATGGCATGACAGATAATTGTTTTCTAGCTAGCTTATTACAAGGCAACAGACGGCCCAAAATAATAAGTGTTTTGGCAAAGTATCAACAACTGACATATGCTAAGCCGGCCTGCATTTTACTGGTGTTGGCCTTGGCGAGTTGAGGGTTGTGGGTCATCCAGCACCGGTTCATCGTCCTCTTCTTCACGCATTGGCTGGAAGTCAGAGGTTGCCCAGTTGATCCCACTGAAAGCTTTAAATATAGCCTCGTCACTAATAAGTGTTGACGAGTCAATGTCGGGGGCGAAAGTGTGCTTATGAATGGGAGGAGTAAGGTCCTAGGACTCATGGATTGGCGCTTTGACCTTCTTGTCGTCAGCATCGTAAACCGCCTGATAGTGTGATAGGCTGGTATCTTCAGCTAACTTGATTGCTAAAGGACGCATTTCTCTTGCTATTGAAGCAAAGTCCTCAGCACTGAAGTGAGATCCGTCCTCCTTGACACTGGGGCAACCGTTGGCCAAGTCCTCCGGGTCAAGATCTGCTTGCCACGCCTTGGCTCGGGTTAATGCAGTGATGGCACCAGCTCTTGCAGCTGATCGTTTAAGCTCCTCAACCCATTGGGGCAACAAAAATAGCTTCTCCAATGTGTCCTTGATGAGGTTTGGCGGTTGCTTCTTATGCGAGGCTGAAGAGATAGCTCGTTGTGCGCCAGTATATAATTTCTCTATAAGAGTATATGCGGCTTTCAATTTCTTGTGCATATCTGAGCCGAGGTGGGCGATCCTGGAGCCTATATTACCAAGTAAATTTATAAGCCAGATGAATAATGATTGAAATGCATTGGTAGTAATAAATTGAGATGAAGTTACTTACCGAAGATGGCAGTAGTCATGGCATTTATTTGATGTTTTAAACCGGCAAGCTCTTCAGCTACCGGCTTAAGAGCCGTTTCTGCTTCTTTGGCCCTCTTCAATAGAGATGATTTCTCTGTTTTCCAGCCTTCCTGGTCAGCCTTGAAGTCTTTCTTCAGCTTTTCCATCTCTGCCAAGGTGGTGGTCAATTCGGTTTTGGCCTTGGAGGTTTCAGATTGCTGAGACTTTATGTTCTCTTGAAGATCGACGACTTGGAATTCTTTGACATTAAGTTCAGCCTGCAGGATATAAGCAACAGGCAGGGTTACAATCATCTTATTTAAAAGTCCCAAGCACAATACACGTATTTCACTTGGCACCTGGGGGCTAATGCACATTGCTCTTTTTTTGAAGACAATTTTATGACGACCCGACTACATTATGGTGACTATAGCCGATTCATGAGGGCCCGCAGGTGCGAAATTGAATAATTAATATTCAAAGTCCTGGATCATCTTGATAGATTAAACCGGCCCTTGGGGGCTACATGTGCAAAGTTGAAGTATTACTATTGGAAGTCCCAGTTTATCTTGAAAGTATAAGCCGACCCTTGGGGGCTACTGGATTTGATCTACAAGGCTATTTAAAGTCTATAGTACATTTCATTCTATCATGACTAGTAAACTTGGCGGCTAATGGAAGTATATTCATATGAATAGGGTTGTAGTATTTACCTCAAAACGCTCCTTCATCACGTTGACTAAGGCGGCTTCAAAGTCACGTCTTGTATGCAGGCGATTCAAGTACCCAGAGTGGATCTCTTGAGCATTGAAGTGGGCATAACTCTCTAAATTGACTGACCACTTGCCTTTGTCAGCAACAGAAATTTCTTCCTTGGCGCTGTGCTTTGACAAGACAGTGGGATTGCCTGGTGCTGTATAACCATGCCCAGTGATGGTAACATCATTAGCCTTTTCTTTAGTAGGCTTGATGGGGCTTGGCGGCTTAATGGGGCTCGGCGGCTTGGTGGTGGCTGGATCAACATCCATCTGGTCTATGTCAACATTGTGCTCGACCACTGGCGGTTCATCGGCTGTGGCTTCAGGGGCATGGTGGGAGGTCTCTGTTGGCTGCTGCTCCAGCTCAGAAGGGTTTTCAGTGGTTTTTGCCACCTTCATTTTCTTGATGGGCTTTGCCATAGCTCTGTGAATGAAACACAAGATGAGGTTAACATGACAAATTGAGTATATAATTGAAAGCAGAGATTTAATATGCTTACCTAGGCACAGTCTTGAAGACTGGGACATGAATCCCCGTTGAGTCGCTAGAGGAGGAATGAGATGTTCCCTGATAATTTGAATCGGAAGGATTAAGAGGTTGTCGAAAAAGACTGGCCTTGGGATAACTTAAGTTGGAAATTTTTGAGACCTCTAGACGATGCTTGCGGGGAGCTGGAGTGTTTGGTAAGCCGGAGGAAAGGATCCCGCCTCCACTGTTCCGGGTTGTGCGGAGAGCTTCATGTTGCTGCTTCTTCAAAATAAAGTTGGGATCCAAATAAGCCAAAGGATGAGAAAACCTTACTTCCCAGCTTGCTTGTCGAGTTTTCTGTTTTGGTAGAGATTCTGAGCCGGAGGAAAGAACAATTACCTTTTCGTCATCCACGCGGCTTGCTTCTGCTTCATCCTGGTAATAGTCATTGTCAATGAGATGTACAAAAAAGAGCCAAGAGAGCAAAGTTCTACCTTCGACTCGTCATCGTCACCATCATCATCCAAGTCAAGTAACTCAGAGGGGTTGGTCTTCTTCTTGGCAGGCCTTTTACCCTTGGTCTTGGTCCGGGTCTGCTTGGTCGGTTGATCCTGCAGCTTCTTCTTCCAAAAAGGGGAATCAACATGTGGAGGTCAGATGGTTATAAGAGGACAGTGTTAATGAAAACATGATTCAAAATGGAAAAATTGTGTGCAACACTTACAGCTGGCGGCTTGTTGAAGGTGCAGAAAGGACTAAGTTCGGTTTTACTGCACTCTGCCCAGCTTTCATTCAACAAAGCCTTGGTTGCTTCATTGACTTCTATGTCAGATAATTGGATTTCGCAGCGGCGTTGTGGATCTTTCAAGTCACTGGTGTACTCGCACATTAATCCGGGGCAGCAGCTTAAGGGTAGAATCCTCCAGGAGACCCAGCACCGAACAAGGTCGATGCTGGTTAAGCCGTTAGCCATGAAGGCTCTGATCTTTGAAAAAATGGTACTTGGCCCGTTCCTTCGTGCTGATCCGCTGGAGGAGCTGATGTGTATTGCTGAGCCGGTGTTCACAGTAACCCGGCAGGGGATTCTCACCCTCTGGAGATGTATCTTGGCAATAGAACCAAGTCTGGTTCCAGTCCTTGGGATGACTGGGTGGCTTGGCATATGGGAAGGTGGCCTCTTTCCGTTTGTGAATAGAAACTCTGTGTGGTTCCAAGCTGGGCCCGTCGATGAACTCCGTCTGCTGGTTCAAATAATAAAATTTCCTGAACAGTTCGACAGTGGGTTCCTCTTGAAGATAAGCTTCGCAAAAGACTTGGAAGTTGCAAATGTTGGAGATAGAATTGGGCCCAATGTCTTGAGGATGAAGTTGGAAGAACTGTAGCACGTGTCAAAAGAATTTTGAGCCGGGCGGGGTAAAACCCCGGATCATATGATCAGTAAAAACAATCACTTCTCCTTCTTTGAGTTGAGGAGGATTTCAGTGCCTGGGACCCTCCAATGGATGTCGTTTTTCTTGGCTCACATGCCAGTTTGAACAAAGTTGTTCAGATCGTCCTCGGTAACCCGGGACGATACCCAATTGCAGGAGGTGAAGGTCTTAGTCATTGTTGATGAAGGTCTGAAAGGAAAATATTATCGGTTTAAGATTATATTGGTTAAACCGGTCATTGGTTCAAAGGTAAATAAACATGCAGTATGTTAAGCCGGAGGTTAGTGTTGAGACATGCAGAGCAATCTATTGGTGGCTTAAGAGGGGACTAATGGTACCTGGCGGGTTATGGTTTATAAGTTAAGCCACCCACACATCTGTCAATTTTCAGATCTATGAGTGAAAAATTGCTATGTGTTGGACAAACAACTTTCATAGATCGGTACTATAATTTCGGATCTATAGCAGTTCATATAAAGAAGAAAAATTCTGAACCTAAGTGGCGGCAGTGGAACAATTCGTGTGTGCAGATAAGATTTCTGACGGAAAGGAGGCATTCAAATAACAAAAACAAGTGCTAAACTGCTACCACACAAGGTTGGTGTTGTGTTTGGATTAAAAAACTACAAGATCTAAGGGGAGACATAGATGAACGGAGATGAACTCCGGCGAACTCGAGGAAACCCTAATGGGATCTATGGTGAGGGAAGGAGAAAAGCTTATAGGGACTGTTGGACAGCAGAGGCGCGCAGAGGAACTCTGGTGCGTTCAGGTTGATGCAGCGGCCGAGGTTCAGGCAGTGGACAAAGGTCGACAGCGGCTGCGGAGATCGGGCACTTGAGGTATTATGAGGAAGAGGACCAAGATGAGGATGCAAGGAAAAAAATGAAAGGGACCCCTGGCCCTATTTATAAGGCAGAAGGATAAGTGGCATGCACGGGAATCTAGGAGGCCAAACAAGATTGTGGCAGCAAAGATGCCTCGATTTTCGGAGATTCATTAAAAGTGAAGGCATATTAAGATTTGGGCCTCGCGTGATATTAATGTGAGATGACTCATGGCGGGTTACCACAATTCTGTGAGCTGACGTCACGGCGGGTTATAAGATTTCGTAAGGACTGACGAGGAAGGATTTTTTCTAAGTGTTGAAGATTGATATGAACAAGTTCACATCAACCTGGGGCCTAATGTTGGGGATATAACCATTGGGTATGACCCGCCCAGGAGGGGCCGGGTCATACCACTGGCGGTTCATAATGATAAGGCCCGAGAAGATGTTGAAGATGGCGGTTCATGAAGCAAGCTTACTGAAGGCCCAAGACCCAGAGGAGACTTGAGGCCCACGGGCATAAACCGCCATATGTTTAACTTGTATGTTTAGGAAAGTTTAGTTCTGTCACCGAGCCGGACACATTGTTTATGAGCCGGTCGGGACTCTGTAAGCCGTCGGGCATCAGCCTGTGTATATGAAGGGGTGACCCGGCGGTGGGTTAAGGAAAGAAACAAGAAGTCAAGAACTAGGTCAAGCATATTCATTCCCTAGTAATCGAGACCCAAGCAATACAACCTAAAGCAGGAGTAGGCACCTCTTTGCGAGGGGCCAAACCTGGGTAAAAACTCACTGTGTCCCTTGTCCCGTTTTAACCCCTTCAAGCTAACTACGTTGCGATGGCTCCACACCTAAGTCCTCATGCTAGGGCATCTGCTGTGACAATTCCACGACAACCTGCTTACCGCCCATCTGATAATGGCCCATGACACTATTGGGCCTACGGCCCGTGTTGATACCGGCCTGCTTAAATCCCATAATTTTATTGGGCCAAATAGGGCCCGATATATATTTTGGCCTGTTAACGGCTCGTCCTATTTGGGCCGAACATGGGCCTTAGACAAATTTGGCCTGTATTGGCTAGTGATTTTTTTGGCTCAATGCTAGCCCAATCTAGTTTTTAGCCTGTTAAAAGCCCATGGTATTCTCTGGCCCAGCTGGCCAGAACTTTACTCGGCCTATTAAAGGCAGAAAACTACTATACGTTTAGACCTGCTAATGGCCCAAGATGATTATAGGCCCATGTTTTCGCCCATATGAGTAACAGGCCGGCCTGAAGGCCGAAACATTGAGATCCATTGAACCTTACGGCCTAAATTATAGCATACCGACCAAGAATAAACCTAGACTATACAATAAAGAAACTACGACATATTACATCCACTAGGAATCAAAGTTCGCCACCGGTGATAATAAAGCGCAACATGACCGTGGATTACATACACTGGGCATCAAAGGTCGCCACCAGTGCATATAAACGCGCTGACAAAAGAATATAGAAAACTGAGAGCACTTCAGAAGTCATTAGGCCTGGCCGGGATGGGCACTGCAAGCAGCCGAACAAGCTGATGAGACCTTAGTTGTGTCAAAGATAGATGCTCCATCCCTAGCTATATAGCACCAAAGCACGCAAGGCAGTCCTCTAAGATCTTCATTGCACCATTGACCTCAAGTTGGAGCTTAGCTGAAGCAAGCCTTTCCGCTTTAAGTTGAGACTGAAGAAGTCAAACTAATTGAGGAAGCAACTACATAGAGGTTGTCTCACAGCTACTGGTGAGTAGCTTCAACTCACTTTCTTCATCAAGACAGGACCTTGATGTCATCTCTCTCTCTTAAAGACTATCTTCCCTAAAGTTCTGCCTGGCATAAGAGATACGACTCTGAAAGAGAAACAATGAGACACATAACAGGTTTCACAATTATATAAGAAAATAAATGGATATGTTCTACATAAGGAACATGTTTCTACAACTACAATTTAAAACTGGTAGTTGTTGCAAACATCCAATCAAATGTAAACAGCAGTAAAGGAAATGATGCCCATCCAAATCTATACTAGAACAAAGTTCGAAGGCTTGAGAAGGATGAACTTACATTACATGTTAACATGGGCTAGACAAAGCCCTCCTCCATGTCGATGGAAGGATAATTCAATAAATTCCCCAAAGAAACTTCTTTATAAGTGTTGCCATTATTCTACATTTTGCAAAGAGTAAATATAGATCAAATAATATTGGAAGAAATAGAGGATAATGAAGCTCAAGTACAGACTGATGATACATAATCAAATAGCAATTAATTAAGTACATCGTTACAAGGAAAAGGTAATGACAAGAGGAATGCAGACATCAACGTGTGCAGTGGGATTGGCTTTATTCAACATTTTGGTAAGAGTAAATGTAGATCTGATAATTTGGAGGAAGTGGAGGGCAGGACGGATAAGATGCAGAGTAGTGCTAGACAATCAACTATCTCGCGATGCAAGTACAATAATACCACCACCGTCCGTTATTACTTGTCTCTCAAATGGATGTATCTAGCACTATTATGTTCTAAATACATCCAATTGATCAACAATTAATTCGATACAGAGGGAGTACATGATAACAGGTACTTACATGAGAAATCCAAAACTTCATAACCATGGTGTTAATTCTACATTTATCTAAGAGTAAATATAGATCTTATAATTTCGAGCAAAGGGAGGATAAAGAAGCGAACATTTACAGTGATGCTACATAATCAAACAATAAAGAGTGTAACTATGCTGACAAAGGGCAAGAGGTACTGACAAGAGGAATGCAGTGCCCAGTATTGTTGTAAGATCCTATGATCCTTTGAGCAAGGAGATTCATCTGAAATTAGTTTTCATACAAGAGAGAAGGTAAGGCACATGCAGAAATTTAGGAGTTCAAATTTTGAATTGATATCATAGACAGTACCTGATGCTGGGCTCTCTGTAGTTCTAATAGGGGTTTGGCCAGTGGAGTAGGGGTAAAGTGTGGTACAGTTGGGCTTGTGTTTTCTGTGGCTGCTGATCTATCTGATTTAATAGGTATCACTACCTTTTTCCAAATACCTAGTTTGTACTCCTTGAGGATCTGCACTCACCCTCTTCCTTTTGGACATCTATTATGGAAGAACAACATTTGACTGGAAAAAACATAGTATGATGACACATGGAATAGTTACAGAAAATGGATAGGTATGGCATATACTCATGTATGATGCTTAAACAAAGCAGATGGTGGTGTAACAAAGTAGAAGTAATGCAAGAGGTCATATGCAAAATATGTGCGACCAATACAACCTTGCCAAGTTAGAGCAAGCACCTTGATGGGTGAATAAGATAGGCCATCCTCCACCATGCCAAGTTTGTTAGACAGTGGATTGTTCCGCAATATTCCTCTCGTGCGCCCATTCTCATATTCATTTTGACCATGTTCAATACCTAACATGCATGAAAACATAAAAATAAGTGAGATTATCATTGTAATGCAGAAGTGATTCTAATCCAATACTGCCTCCCTATAAACCCCTTTGTGCTATCTCTGCAATTCTTCTCAGAGATGCCATGCGGCTGTAATTTGGTGTGTGCATTAATATAATGTGGCCTACTACTCATAATATGAGAGCTCCAAAAGTTATGATACTTCGCAGATGACAGCTTCAACATATAGTTAAGAAGAACAAGTCGACCTGGCCTGACAGATTCAAAATATACTAAGGGAGAACAACTCGACATGAACAGTCGACCGCAAATTTATCTGCTACTCTTCCCAACAAGGAACATACTTATTAAAGAAGAGAAGAGGATCATGTTAAAGAAGAGCAGAAGAGCAAGCAGATTGAAGATATTACAAGGTTTTCTATACAATGTCTGTTGCCCACCCATGATGAACCAGAGCGCACAGAGAAATACTATTCCTTCCGGTCTCTCCATATGTGGCACACATGCATTTCGAAACTGAAGTAGGAACATTTAGCTGACCAATTAAACATGTCTCAGTTTTACTAATATGAGCATAATATCATATTCGAATTTGTACAACTAAGATTGTTTAGCTTGATGGGTGGAGTAGTGTATTACGACACGAACCATGTAGGCTGATCGTGGTCATCATAAAATGGGGAAACCGTAAGCATGATGAGTATAGTGTTGACCGTGGCAGTGGGGTGGCAGATCTGATGCTGCAAACTACGCAAAGAGTAGTTAGCAATCGATGTTTGCTTTGAAATAACAACTAAGATTTGGTATGGACAAGAAAGTACAGTCAACAAGTGACAAAGAAATGCAATTCTGTTGTCTCTCTATATGTCGCGACATGCATTTGGAAACTCAAGTGGGACCTTTAGCTAACCAATTAAATGTGTCTGTTAACTATCACAATCATATTTTAAGAACTAAGCTTTGGAATTATGAGTGATGTGTTCTTTAGCTTGAAGGGTGGATTACTGCTAGTACGACACAAAGCACCTACGCAGATCATAGTAGAGTAGATAAAAGGGGAAAACCCTAAGCATCAAGAGTAAAATCAGGAAATTGGAACTAGTTGGACCATATGGGCTTGTATTGCCGGTACAACAAGAAAGAGCTACATAAGAACAAAACAGTGCCATGGCCTGCCCAGCCCTAGTCCAATAAACAAAGGAGTGAAGGTAAATTTGTACAAAAATTTGGGATCCCCTGTAGCCTAAGCCATCTGGGCCGCCCAATATTTTAACTGTAGCTCCGCCGGTGTGTGGTGCACATGCTTTTCGAAACGAATATAGGAACATTAGGTGACCAATTAAACATTCTCTATTTTAATAATATATGAGCTTCATATCAGATTCGTATATCAACAACTAAGCTTTGGAATTATGAGTGGCATGTTGTTTCACTTGATGGGTTGAGGTCTTGAGGAGCAGTGCTAGCACGACACGAAGCACCTACGATGATGGTAGTGAATATAAAGGGGGGGGGGAAACCATAAGATTTACGAGTATAGTTACCGTGCCATGGCGAATCTGAAGGTGCAAACCGGACAAAGGCTACTTCGCAACCAATGTTTGCTGTCAACTAGCCACTACGATTTGGTACGTACAAGAAAAGTACAGTAAACAAGTTAGATCTATTTTCCGGGTGAGATCAATAACTTAAGCAGATATGAAAGAGTACCACCTCTCTTGTGACGCCGTGTAGGCCCCTGCTGATACATTGAGGGTGCTGCGGGTGCGATGGCTATCAGCGACACGGAAGAAGACTTTAGACGGCAGACGGTCGGGTCGGGGGATAAGTCCTATTGCCGTGGATGAGGCAGACGTAGGAGCGGCAACGTCAAGGTGGACGACGGTGCAGATGAAGTGAGATGATGCGATGAAAGGATCCTAGTCCGGTGCCATGGATGAGAGATGTCCATCTCTTGCAGTGGACGACGGGGTAGGGGTAGCGGCTCCGGCGAGGTGGAGGATGGGCTGGCGGACGGAGGAGGCTTGCCGCAGTGGGGAGGTTGTTGTGGCACCGACGGTGTATGAATGGGGAAATGGAGGGGGAGGGGGTCTCAAAGTTTGGGACGCTCTTGTCTGAAATGTGGGAAAGTTACGAACTTATCCCCTGTTTAAAATTTCAGACATCACGTCGGTTGGGGATAGGACTACAATATTGCATCTCCCCAATATTTGTCGGTAGCGATTTCGGGCGAGGAGAGGGTGTTTTGCCGCCCATTGTTGGCACCCATGGTGTATGAACGGGCTGACAGGTAGGGTGGTTGTGTCACGTCTGAGGGAAGTTACACATCTGCCCCTATTTAAATTTTTTGCCTACATCGAATTCGGACGAGGAGAGTTTGTTTTGCCGTCCACCGCGTATGAATGGGGAAATGGAGGGAGAGACACATGTATTTTGGACGAGCTTGAATCAAATGTGTTTTGACGCCCAGGTTAGACACCCACCATGTCTGAATGGGGTCAGAGGCGGTCGTGCCATGTCTGTTTGAAGTTACTAGTCTACCCCTATCGACAACAGTGGAAATCGGGTCAATTAGGATGTGAAGTGTTAGGGGTAGACAATAATTTCCATCTCGCAAACACTTGCTCCAGGCAGCCGACAAATGATAGTGGGTGATTTGCCACTTTGTTCAAAATTTGGGAGAATTAGCATTCACGTTTACCCTGGTCCCTGGCAACTAAGTTCAAATCCAATTTGTATTTGATTACGAAAATCCATACATCATTCTACCTTTTGTTATTTATTTCTTAAAAACCACGACAAAGATTTATTCCACCTTTATATATGATTATGATTTAGAAATGTCGTGATCTTCGAATTCAGTAGGTCGGATACACTTTGAGTCAAATAGTTATTTCATCCAATACAATGTGCTCACACGAAAAATAGTTCACCTTATTGCAATCATACAAGTACTGAAGATTACCTCGCCTAAAAAATTCAGATCATTACAACACATGGACAACATAGGGGGTCTTACAACATAATCCATTCATATACATGACAACATGCAAGTATAATAATCTAATGACAATTTCAACTGGTATCTAAAGAAAAACTAGGATTACCCTAGGCTTCAGATAGCAGAAGCAACAGGACCTCCTCCATCTTCAAATGCAACATTCTTACTTCCTCCAATTCTTGGGTTGCTTGCATATTGCGTGCAGCTAATTGCATAATTTCCAGCCCCAAGATCAAGATTACCTCATTCATGGCAGCTACACCATCTCTTTCTGCCTCTAGTAGAGCCTCAAGAACTATAATATATGTGCTCAGACTGCTCTCCGGCGGTGTACCCTCTGAGTTTCTACCATCTGGTAACATGGATGGTGCACTGCTTCCACAAATAGATTCTAGGGTTGTACATTGTGTCCTAGTATGAACGGCATCCTAAAAGGTTTCTGCTGGACATAAGTAAGAGACAGTTATCGCATGATCCAAACAGTAAGCTTACATGGTAAATGACATACAAATTATTGCCGAGCATGGCAAGCTATATTTAAATGGTTTGAAGCAGCATCAACCGAAAAGAAATTAAAATGGTAGGATGAAACTAGGGATGTAAGTGGCAAATAAACGGCATCCGCCAGTCCCATCTAGTTAGTTTTTGCTAGCTCCCTAGTTCATTTTCCTCAAAAAACAAAAACTCTTTTGAACTATCATACTACGAGTGGACTTTAATTGGGATTAAACAGGACCCAGTTGACATCCCTAATTGAAAGGGAGTGTACCACCGCTATATTTAAGTTGCCAAGGCATCTAAGCAGTTGAAATAATTTGAGAAAGCACTTAACAATGTGGCCTCATATAAACTACAAAGACAGTCTTGTGATGAAGTTCATAGGAAAAGTTAAGGAGTCAAATGAACTAGGCATGCATTTCTTTACGACAGTACACCATGAGAGGGAGTCTTGGATTATGGGGTCCTCGGGGAGCCGGCCTATGTGATGTGGGTTGGACTAATGGGCTATGAGATACAAGAACAGAAGGCTGAGGGAGTCCTAGAGTAAGGGGTCCTCGGGCGTCCGGCCTGTTAACATGGGTCGGACTGATGCGCTGTGAAGATACAAGACCGAAGACTCTCACCTGTGTCCGGATGGGACTCTCCTTTGCATGGATGGCAAGTTTGGCGTTCGGATATGTAGATTCCTTTCTCTGTAACCGACTTTGTACAACCCTAGTCCCCCTCCGGTGTCTATATAAACCGGAGGGTTTAGTCCATGGAGGCAATCATAATCATATAGGCTAGACTTCTAGGGTTTTAGCCATTACGATCTCATGGTAGATCAACTCTTGTAATACTCATATTCATCAAGATCAATCAAGCAGGAAGTAGGGTATTACCTCCATCGAGAGGAACCAAACCTGGGTAAACATCGTGTCCCGTGCCTCCTGTTACCATCAACCTTAGACGCACAGTTCGGGACCCCCTACCTGAGATCCGCCGGTTTTGACACCGACATTGGTGCTTTCATTGAGAGGTCTGCTGTGACGTCTAAGACTGGATTGATTGCTCGCCTTGTTGTCAAGGACAGTATCACCTCTGCAGGAGCTCTGGCCCCAGGTCAAACCCTCCGGCTGGGCGGCTTTACCATGACCGCCCGTTCGGCCGTCAAGCCAACGATGACTTCTCGGGTCATCGAGAATCGCCTCCGTGTTGACTCCGAACACTCCAAACGGATGGATCCAGCGGAGTTGTTGTCTTTAAAAGAACTCCTTGATCGCATCGCCGCCCTAGGGGTTGCTACAGACTACGATCGGATTGGGCTTAAACCCAATCAGAGAGAAATCAAATCTCCACCGATCACTCATTAGGTAGCGCTAATCGAGGAGTGAAACAACAATTCTCCCTCTATATTGAGGACGAACTATGTTCGGATTTCCGGACTTGAAGAGCTAGATACCCGTCGACGGAACAACACGGCCTGCCCTCCAAACCTAGAATCAGACGACGGGCCTGAAAAGTCAGTTGATATCCCGGAGCCCGAACTATTAAGTTCAGAAGTTTCTCAAACTTTGGATCCCAAATTGAGTCAGGGTTCGTACTTAAATCCACCCACCTACCCAGATACACGCGATCTTATGTCATACGACAGCAGTCTCAAGCAATGATCCATCACTTTTGGGCCAGATTCTTCCTTGTCAAAGACAATCAAAGATTGCCGCGACAAAGACGTGATCTCACTATTCTGCAACAATTGCACGGACGAGGTAATCCTCAATGCCATTAACCGTCATCGCGTATTATAATTCGCTGACTTGGCAACCATAGTATAGAAGTACGACGCAATGGAAAAGTGCCTGGAAAACTCAGGCAGCTCCTTGTGAGCCACCTGTTTCCGTTCAACCCCTCGTCCAGGAAAAAAGGATGCACCCTCATCGGTCGCTTGATCCAATAGTAAAGAAATCAAAGGCCATTACGGGGCGCGGAACCGTTCTAGAGCGATGGCTCGATAGGCCATGCAAAATACACACAACACCGAATACCATACCAACGCATAGCCTTAGAGCATGTTGGATACTCCGGCAAGTGGCCAAGAGCGGCGAGGATCTCCTCACCAAAAATACCACAGAGCAACACCCCACGGAAGACGACGACCTCAAGGTATTGACGGACTTCGAGACCTTCGCCTCAAACAATAACCCCAGATTCCGAACACACCGATATCATCGGGGGCTCAGCCACCGAAATAACACCGTCGGCCCATCTTATCATGGAAGTCATTGCCCCATGGACCGAACCCTTCTTGGCCTACCTTAATAGGTGAGAACTCCCTCAGGATTAGAATGAGGCGCGCCGCATTCTCCGGCGCTCGAAAGCCTACAAGGTTCACGACGGAGAACTCTACAAGAAAGGCCCTACCGGGGTAATTCAAAGATGTATCTCCGAGGAAGAGGGGCGGAAGCTCTTGGCTGATATTCATGCCGGTCTCGGTGGTCACCATGCCGCGGCTTGGGCCCTTGTAAGCAAGGCCTTCCATACAGGTTTCTATTGGTCGACAGTCTGAGCAGATGCACAGGACCTTGTCCAACGTTGCGTCGGATGCCGGCTTTTCGCCAACCAAAGCCATATGCCACCCACCGCTCTAGAAACAATCCCCATCACTTGGCCTTTTGTGGTCTGGGGGCTTGATATGGTCGGACCCCTTAAAGGAGGAAGCCATAAGAAAAAATATCTGTTGGTCATGGTGGATAAATTCACTAAGTAGATAGAGGCCAAACCAGTTAAAACGACCGAAACCGGACGAGTGATAGAATTTATATCCGATGTTGTGCACCGTTATGGTGTTCCACACAACATCATCACTGATAACGGCTCTAATTTCATATCTAGTAAGGTGAAACCTGGTGTGTTAATCTGGGCATTAAGCTCGATTACGCCTCCGTCTATCACCCGCAAACAAATGGTCAAGTCGAACGAGCCAATGATCTTATTATGAGCGGCATTAAGCCTAGACTAGTGCGGTATTTGAAAGAATCAGACAAGCATTGGGTCGAGGAGCTCGACTCTGTACTCTGGGGGCTGCGGACCACGCCCAATCGCACTACCGGATATACACCTTTCTTCATGGTGTACGGCACAGAGGTTGTGTTACCCTATGAAATTATTCATGACTAACCTCGAGTGCGTATGTATGAAGAGAGAGAGGACGAGCTTGATCGGTAGGACAACTTAGATGCCCTGTAGGAGGAGCGCGACGTCACAAAAGCCCGTTCCGCATTTTATCAACAACAGGCCGGTAGATATCAAAGCAGAGAAGTGCGGGCCAAGACTTATAATGTTGGCGAACTCGTTCTACGCTTGTCGGAGAAGAAAAAGGACAAACTCAAGCCCAAGTGGGAGGGTCCCTTCATCATTGACGAAGTTCTCACTGGAGGAGCGTACCGCCTGCGTGATGCATCAGATAATCGCCTAGAGCCGAAATCATGGAACACGGCCAGACTCCGAAGATTCTATGCCTAGCACCGAATTCTTTGTTCGTCTCCTTCTCCCTTTTGTTTCCATTATTTTTTCCCTCTCTTTTCACCTTTTTTGTTTAGCTTTAAAGCTTTCGCGTGGCTAAACCATGCACCTACGATGTACACATCCTCAAATATGTATGTCCATTATACCTGGGGGCTTCTCGTACAGAAGCTTACTATTATTATTTTCCGAGCATTAAGCTCACCACATATGTGTCTTTTCCTCGTATGTACCTTTTCTTCGCCATTATATGCATCGATATGACGTAAGTTTTGGCCAGGCTGGGTTGCCTGGCTCCTGGGCTTATGCCCTACATTCCCGTTAGTTCGGCTAGGGCATAAAGGGAGGACCTCTACGATTGTTACTGCCGGGTCATCCGGATGTGTACCTCAGACTGGGTGAAGCCAAAAGCTAGCGTTCTTAAGGGAATATTCGATCGGAGGACTAAATATGTTTTTTCATTACACTATGAACCCCTAGATGTTACGTATGCTGCGATTTTTCAATCACAGTTCGGGCATGCACGTTAACGCATGCTCACCTAGGGAAAGGAACCCTTAACGGAACTATTCTCTCTAGAAGATGTTTCTTACAATCACAATGTAATATAACATAGCTAGCCGGATACAACTTGTCTGTTCAAGCAACTATGACCCCTATGCCTAGTTTCCACGCATACCCTGGTTTATTTTGCCACTCAGGTGTTCGGAAACACTCCGCACATTTGGGTCTAGAGGTCAAAGCAAAAAGGTCTGCCATGAAAATCGTTTTACAATCCGGCTAGGGACAAATATGTCAAGGAAAGTACATAGTCACTTGAACTCATAAATTTCCTCTTCTATGCCGTCCAACAGGTTGTCTAGCTTACAATCCCGTTGAGAATATTTTGCGGCTACTTTTACCTGGTCATATACCAAACTAACGGGAATTTCTTTTCCATCTGACCCTAAAGGTCCAATCCGGGCCATATGATTCAGATCAAGCTTGGTATACCATGTTTTCACCATGGCCGAGGCCTCTCGCGCACCTTCCCGGCAGGCCGATATCTTCCACAATCGGAAATGCCGCTGTGCTCCCTTAAATAGTTGTACAAGCTCCTCCATACTTCCTGGAGGGGAGGCGGATGGCCATAAGGTATTGGCAACACTTTGCATCGCCTGCCGAGCTCGCTCAAGCATTTGCGACAGCTTTTGTAGCAGATCGCCTGAAGATCCGGACATCTCCTCTTCGGGACGGCCAGTCAGCATACCTACAGACATAACTTTGTTAGTTCCTTTCCTCGCCAAATTACGCGGAACTAAGTTTGAACACATACTAAATATGCCGCCTTGTAGCCTCTTATTTTCCTTCACGGAGTCTGCCAGCTGGGCCCGCACATCTTTCAGTTCTTTGCCTAGCTGGGTGTTGGAATCCTGGAGTTTGTTTTTCTCCTCCCTGACCCGTGATAGTATATGTTCGCTTGCGGCTAGTTGCCTTTTGGCTTCCTGTTCACCTTCTCGTGCGACTTCTGGTGCCTCTCCTGGATGATCTGACGATCCCGCCATAAGATATGCAACTGTGTTAGCATTGCTGGTATATAATTCTGTTTTTCTCGATGGAGGGCACATTACCAGGCGATGCCTTCTTGGATTTCTCCAGTTCGGCTGTCACAGAAGCTAGCTGGGCCCGACACTTTTGCAGCTCTTGAGACAACAGGTTGTTCTTCTCCGTAAGCACCTGGTTTTACAATGATCCTTAAATCAGCTGAAGTAACTGCTTCAAGTCTCGGGGGCTACTGGTATATAATTATCAGGTTTATACAATGTGAGCTTACCTGCATATCTTTCAAATATTGGTCTGTAGCTCGGGCAAGCCCGTCTCGAGCAGCTCAAATGTATGCATCAGCCAAGCTGAAGGCATTGAATGCCTCTTTTGTAAAGCCGGGGTTGCAAAGAGCGGCCCTCCGGCGCCGATGGTTCATGACACTCTCCACTTCCAAGTTTGTGACGGACACATCATCCGAATCCTCTGCCAAAGGACAATCTGGTGACACTCCTGCATCAGCCCTCGTTGTTACGACAGGGTCTGGAACCTGGCTACTAGGAGTATGACTAGAAGGACTCCCGGACATAGTTCGGTGAACGCTCTTCCTGACAAGACACGAACGGATAATGTCATAGTCGGATGTGACCGCCAAAGGGCATATTTACAAAGTCATACCTTTTTGATGACGGCTCTGATGTGTCTTCGCTTGCCTTCCTCTTTGAAAGCTTGCCCGGTGCGGGCGCCGCTCTCTTTGGAATCGCCTCTGGTGCAGGATGGCGCGCCGAGCGCCTCCCCTTTGGAGCAAAAGACAGTGCAGTGAGTGAGGCAGAATGAGGAAGCTCTTTCGGAGGAGATATCTCCTGATTACTTACGTGTGAGGCAGGGAGAAGACCAGGATAGTCGGCGGTGATGGCCACTTCCATGCCGTCATAGCTCGCCTGGTAGAACATCCCATCCTCGAGCTCCACGAATATATCTGGATCCTCTTCGAATCCGGGGTCGAGGTCCCGGTTGTGGTCCTTTGGCTGTGGGGCGGGGCTGTGGAGCCCCTTGGTGATCTTCCGCCATTCCTGTTACAAATGGACGGATTAATGTCCATGGAAAGTGACTCAAGGAGCAGATTGAGTAGAGTAGTGGGATTGGAACTCACCCAACTAGGAGGATTGTACATGTAAATCCGTCTCGACGCTTAATACAAATGAATTCCTCTTTCTCCTCTTTGTATAGTTTGGCCAGCATTTTGGCCAAAGCGGCGGGGGAGTCTGAACCCTTCCAACCACAGCAGGAAGCGTCATCTTCCCCATTATAGTTCCACATGGGAAGCCTTCTGTATTGGAGTGGTTGAACCCCTCGTACTATGGAAGTCGCCATTACCCCAACTATCAATAATCCGGACTGGGCGAGCGTCTTTATCTTGCTCATCAATTGACGAACTTCAGCGGTATCTTCCTCCTCGAGGCTCCGAGGGCGCCAGCTGTGGCATTTCTTCAACGAAACACTTGAAAATTCGGGAAGACTCATTCGGACTGGGTCGGGAAGAGTGACGTCCTCGATATAGATCCATTCGGAAGGCCACTCTTCGGATGCCTTCTTGGCCATGCCGGACAGGTATCCGATCCCGGCGATGCGCCATACCTCGGCTCCGCCCACTTCAAATATTGATCCCTCTTGGCTACGAGGAACGAGGCAGAATATATTCCTCCATAATTAAAAATGGGCCTCACAACCCAGGAATAGCTCACAAAGAGCAACGTAACCCGCGATGTGCAGGATGGAGGCAGGAGTGAAATTGTGCAGTTGGAGGCCATAATACTCCAGAAGCCCTTGGAGGAATAGGTGGATTGGAAATCCAACGCCTCTCAACAAGTAGGGAATGAAGCACACTCGTTCCCCTGGATGTATTGGGGAAATTCTCCGCCTGAGCGCCGCCATCGAGGGAAGTCATTCCTGCTCGAATGGGGACTAGATCCGCGGGGGGAAGAAATCCCTGTGTCTACAGCTTCACTAACTAACTGTGGGGTACGGAACATTTCCCCCAATCGCCTTTTCCGGGGCCGAGGGGAGAGGAGGAAGAGCTAGGAGCGCTAGCCATGTTGGGATGGTTTCTCCTAGCAAGCTCTGAGAATTCCTCGCTTGGTGCAGAATGGATCTGAAGACCCCAATCTCTTTTAATAGACGCCTTTCTTACATGGTCAGGGTGCAAAAATACCCCGACCTCTCATATTCGCTTGACACATGGAAGCTGAAGTCAGGAAGGTGTGGAAGCCGATGGGCGCGACATTAAATGGAAAGCCGAATATTGTACTTTAAGTTAGGTACTTTGAAGTAATCGGAGGAGGAACCCGCCTTGCAATGCCGAAGACAATCTGCGCGCCGAACACATCATCATTAAAAGACTGGTTCGGGGGCTACTGAGGTAGTCCTGGATTAAGGGGTCCTCGGGCGTCCGGCCTGTTAACATGGGCCGGACTGATGGGCTTTGAAGATATAAGACCGAAGACTCTCACCTGTGTCCGGATGGACTCTCCTTTGCGTGGATGGCAAGCTTGGCGTTCGGATATGTAGATTCCTTTCTCTGTAACCGACTTTGTACAACCCTAGTCCCCTTCGGTGTCTATATAAACCGTAGGGTTTAGTCCATGGAGGCAATCGTAATCAGACATGCTAGACTTCTAGGGTTTTAGCCATTACGATCTCGTGGTAGATCAACTCTTGTAATGCCCATATTCATCAAGATCAATCAAGCAGGAAGTAGGGTATTACCTCCATCGAGAGGGACTGAACCTGGGTAAACATCGTGGCCCCTGCCTCCTATTACCATCAACCTTAGAAGCACAGTTTGGGACCCCCTACCCGAGATCTGCCAGTTTTGACACCGACAAAGGCCTCCTCCCGTGTCCGGATGGGACTCTCCATTGCGTGGACGACAAGCTTGGCGTACGGATGTATAGTTTATTTCCTTTGTAAACTGACTTGGAACACCCCTAGTCCCCCCCGGTGTCTATATAAACCGAAGGGTTTAGTCCATAGGGACAATCACAATCATACAGTCTAGACATCTAGGGTTTAGCCATTACGATCTCGAGGTAGATCAACTCTTGTAACCCCTATATTCATCATTGTCAATCAAGCAGGAAGTAGGTATTACCTCCATTAAGAGGGCCCAAACCTGGGTAAACATCGTGTCCCACGCCTCCTTGTTACCTTCAATCCTTAAACGCACAGTTCGGGACCCCCTACCCGAGATCTACCGGTTTTTACACCGACATTGGTGCTTTCACTGAGAGTTCCTCTGTGCCGTTGACAGAAGGATTGATGGCCCGCCTTGTCGTCAAAGACAGCATCACTTCCGGAGAGGCCCTGGTTTCAGGCCAAACCCTCCGACTCGGCAGCTTCATTATGGGTGCTCACCCGACCATTAAGCCAAAAGCAACCCAACTCATCGCCAAAAATCGCCTCCGTATCGGCCCTGAATACTCCGGCAAGTTGGATCCGGCAGATGTTTCGGCCTTAAACGAACTGCTAGATCGCATCGCCGCCCTGGGGGTCGCAACCGACTATGATAGGATTGGGTTTAAACCCGATCAGAGAGAAATCAGATCTCCGCCGATCACCCATCACGTGGCAATCATGGAGGAACAAGCTGCCGATGACTCTTCTCCCATGTTGAGGACAAAGTATGTTCAGGTTTCCGAACCCGGAGAGCCAGACTCTCTTCTTCTGGAAGACACTTCCTGTCCTCCGAACATGGAATCGAGCGCTGAGCCTAAAAACACAATGGATGCTCAGGGGCCCAGTCCTTTAACCTCGGAAATTCTTCGGAATCTGAACTCCTCGGCGGGTTAGGGTTCGGATTCAATCCCACCCACCCACCACAAACAATATTCCCCAAGAAACTCTGGTCCTCCGGACATATTTGACCTAATATATGTACGACAGTAGCCCCAGGAAACAGTCCACCACTTTTGGGCTAGATTCCTGCTTGTTAAAAACAAGATCAAGGACTGCTACAACGATGACGCGATCTCAGTATTTTGCAACAATTGCATAGATGAGGGAATCTTGAACGCCCTCAACCACCGTCGCATACTAGACTTTGCTAATTTGGCACACATAGTACAAAAGTACTACGCAATGGAAAGTGCCTAGAAAACCCAGATAGCCCGCGGAGAACTGCAGGCCTTTAGGCCATCCCCGGGACGGACAAAGAGGACGCACCCCCGCAGAGCACCTAATCATCACCCCATGGACAATAAAATTAAACCCATTATGAGGCATAAAAATGTCCTTGGCAAATGGCTCGACAAACCCTGCAAAATTCACGTGACATCGAACAACAAACCAATGCATAGCCTTCAAGCATGTTGGATACTCCGGCAGGTGGCCAAAAGCAGCGAGGGTCTCCTCACTAACAACACACCAGAGAACTATTCTTCGAAGGACAATCATCCCAAAGTATTCACGGTCTTCGAGACCTTTACATCGAATAATTGGTGCAAGAGAGCGCTCTACGACCTCGCCAAAGTCTGTCACGCGGCAGCAGTAAACCCTTGGAATAACACATCTATCACTTTTAATGCCGATGACGAACCAAGAGCCCGCTCAGTCCGGGCACCAACCGCTTTGGTCCTAAACCCAATCGTAGATGGCTTCCATCTCACCAAAGTGCTCATGGACGATGGCAACAGACTGAACCTCATTTAAGAGGACACACTCAATAAAATGCAAATGGACAGGAGTTGCATTGAGCAGAGTAACACAACCTTTCACGGTATTAACCCCAGCCGATAAGCCAAACACTCGGGAAAAATCAAACTCGATGTGGTATTCGGCACACCGGAGAATTATAGATCCGAAGAGCTACTCTTCCATGTGGCACCATTCAACAGCGGGTATCATGCACTGCTGGGGCGAGACGCATTCATGCGCTTCCAAGCCGTACCCCACTACGGGTATATGAAGCTCAAAATGCCCGGGCCCAATGGAATCATCACTATAGCCAGTGATCCAGACATCACCCTCCGAGCCAAAAACAAAACCGCATCTCTGGCCCTCGAGGCGTTATCCAAGGCCCTCGCAGCCGAGGAACTGACCACTCTACATTCCACAGGAGACAAGGACGATGTGATCCTCGATAAGAGACCAAAGTCTACCTCCTTCAAGCCGGTTGACGAGATAGTCAAATTCCAAGTCCACTCGACGGACCCCAATAAAATAGATTCCATTGGGGCACAACTGGATCTAACGGTGGAGACTGCATTACGCGCATTCTTGCGTGAGAACTGGGATATTTTTGCCTGGCATCCTTCCGATATGCCAGGTATCGCACGAACACTGGCTGAGCATAGTCTCAGTATATTGAAAGGATACAAACCAGTCAAACAAACTCTTCGTCAATTCTCCGAACCCAAACGGCAAGCTATGGGGGAGGAGCTAGCCAAGCTACTCGAAGCCGGTTTCATCAGAGAAATCAAACATCCAGATTGGCTAGCAAACCTGGTCATGGTACCTAAGAAGGATAAATCCCGGCGTCTGTGTGTTGATTTCAAAGACCTTAACAAGGCTTGCCCCAAGGACCCCTTCCCACTACCTCGAATCGACCAAATTATCGACGCTACCGAAGGGCACGATTCCTTGTGCTTCCTCGATGAATATTCCGGATATCATCAAATTAAGATGAAAGAATCCGATCAGGCCGCAACAGCATTCATCACTCTGTACATGCCCTTCTGCTTCAATATTATGCCTTTCGGGCTCAAGAACGCTGGCGCAACTTACCAACACATGATTCAAACATGCATGGAAAAACAGATTGTCAAAACTGTGGAAGCATACGTAGATGACGTAGTCATCAAGACCAAACATGTCGATTCATTGGTTGATGACTTACGCCTTACATTCGACAACCTTCGAACATATGACATATGGCTCAATCCGGAAAAATGTGTTTTCGGCATTCCAGCCGGAAAACTGCTTGGGTTCATCGTCTCCAATAGAGGAATCGAAGCAAACCCAGATAAAATCCGGGCCTTGTCACAGTTGGCAACACCAACGGACCTCAAGCAGGTCCAAAAACTAGCCGGGTGCGTGGCAGCTTTAAGCCGTTTTTGTCTCCAGATTAGGGGAAAAGGCGTTGCCATTATATCGTTTGCTACGCCGCACTGACAATTTCAAGTGGACGGACGCTGCCACAGCCGGACTGGAGGAAATAAAGGCTTTGTTAGCAAGCAACCCAATCCTGGCCACACCAATTGTTGGCAAACCAATGCTGCTCTACATATCAACAACTCACCAAGTAGTAAGTGCGGTGATCATCGTTGAACGGAATGAGGAGGGACACAAATTCCCACTTCAAAAACCGGTATATTATGTATCAACAATCCTTACACCATATAAATCCTGATACCCGCATTATCAAAAGATAGCATATGCGGTCTTTATGGCATTCCGCAAGCTGCGGCACTACTTTCAAGAGTGCTCCATCACGGTCGCTTTCGAAGTACCACTTAATGATATTATAAACAATCGGGACGCCACCGTCCGGATTGCCAAATGGGCCATTGAGCTCCTACCATTTGAAATAATTTACAAGCCGCGCCAAGCTATTAAATCTCAGGTGTTGGATGACTTCGTCGCCGAATGGACAAAGGCCGAAATCCCTAAAGAATATGCCACATACTCCAACTGGGTAATGCACTTTGATGACTCCAAGATGTTAGCCGGATTAGGGGATGGTGTCGTCTTGACATCCCCCACAGGAGATACAATCCGTTATGTGCTCCAAATACTGTACATAGACTCTAACAATGTAGCCAAATACGAGGCCCTATTACACAGTCTTCGAATGGCCATCTCCATAGGCATACAACACCTTGAAGTGCGCGCGGATTCAAACCTCACTATATTTCAGATAAATGGAGACTTTGATGCAAAAGATTCAAAGATGGCGGCTTATCGCATTGCCGTACTCAAAATTTCAGCTCGATTTGAAGGGCGCGAATTTCATCATGTGGTTCGAGAGAGTAATCAAGCGGCGGACATACTTGCCCGCATGGGCGCTAAACGTGACCTCGTCCCACCTAACACCTTCATTAAGAGGCTTTTGAAGCCATCCTAGTGTGGCAGAATGGCAGCGGCAACATTGTTCCAGAGCCAACCATACCCCCGGATTTCGAACACAATTCCAATATCGTCAGGGGTTCGGACACCGAGATAACACCATCGGCCCATGAAATCATGGCTGTAATGACCCCATGGACCGAACCTTTCCTCGCCTACCTTACTTGGAATGAGGTCCCTGATGATCAGACGGAGGCCCGTGTCATTATTTGATGTTCGAAGGCTTACAAAGTTCATGAGGGGGAACTGTACAAGAAAAGTACAACCGGAGTTTTACAACGGTGTATCTCCAAAGAAGAAGGACAACAACTCTTGGCCAAAATACACGCCGGTCTTGGTGGCCATCATGCCGCTGCTTGGGCCCACAGCCCGAGCAGACGCACAAGACCTCGTACAGCGATGAGTTGGATGCTAGCTTTTCGCAAATCAAAGCCATATGCTGCCCACTGCTTTGTGAACAATCCCCACTATGTGGCCTTTTGCGGTCTAGGGGCTTGACATGGTCGGATCCCTTAAAGCAGCCATAAGAAGAAATATTTACTGGTCATGGTCGACAAATTCACTAAGTGGATAGAAGCCAAACCATTCAAAATGACCGAGGCCGGACCAGTTATAGACTTCATATCCGGTGTAGTGCACCGTTATGGTGAACTGCATATTATCATTACTGTCAACGGTTCCAACTTTACGACCGATGAGGTAAAAACCTGGTGTGCTAATTTGGGCATTAAGGTTGATTACGCTTCTGTATATCACCCTCAGACGAACGGTCAGGCCGAACATGCTAACGGCTTGATTATGAGCGGCATTAAACCCAGACTAGTACGATCCTTGCACGAATCAGACAAGCACTAGGTTGAAGAACTCGATTCCGTACTCTAGGGGCTGCGTACCATGCCCAATCGCATGACCTGATACACACCTTCTTTCATGGTGTATGGCGCTGAGGCAGTACTACCTTGTGACATTATTCATGACTCACCTTGAGTGCGCATGAATGAAGAGAGTGTTGGGGAACGCAGTAATTTCAAAACATTTCCTACGATCACGCAAGATCTATCTAGGAGATGCATTGCAATGAGAGGGGGAGTGTATCTTCATACCCTTGAAGATTGCAAAGCGGAAGCGTTTATTAACACGGTTGATGTAGTCATACACCTTCACGATCCGTCCCGATCAAGTACCAAATGTACGGCACCTCCGCGTTCAGCACACGTTCAGCTTGATGACGTCCTTGCCTTCTTGATCCAGCAAGACGGGCAAAGTAGTAGATGAGTTCCGACAGCACGACGGCGTGGTGACAGTGTTGGTGAAGAACAATCTCCGCAGGGCTTCGCCTAAGCACTACGGAAATTATGACGGAGGATAAACTAGAGGGGACGTGGTTGCCGGCACACGGCTTGGTGTTTCTTGATGTGTCTTTGGTGCTAGCCCTGCCCCTCTATTTATATGTTGAGCCCCGGGGTCGAAACTTGGAGCAAAAGCCTCCTCAATTCGGTTTTGCCCGAAAGGCCAGAGTCCCACTCGGACTCCAGGACCAAACGCCACAATCCTTGGCATCTGGCCTAGACGCCATGGGCCTCGACGTCTGGCCCAGGGCCAGACGCCAAGGTCTCCGGCGTTTGGCCCCTGGCCTCTACAAAACTCCTTCTGCACCGACTTATCGCCCCATGGTCCTGACCCCTTGGCCTAACCATATCATCCAATATATAAATCTTTACCTCCTGACCATTCCAGAGCTCCTCATCATCTCCATGATCTCATCCGGGACTCCGAACAACATTCGGCCACCAACATACATAACTCATGTAGTACTATATTGTCAACAAACGTTAAGCGCGCGGACCCTGCGGGTTCGAGAACTATGTAGACATGACCGAGACACCTCTTCAGTCAATAACCAATAACACAACCTGGATGCTCATATTGCTTCCCACATATTCTACGAAGATCTTTATCAGTCGAACCGCTGTGTCAACGTTATTCCCTTTGTCATCGATATGTTATTTGCCCAAGATTCGATCGTTGGTATCTTCATACCTAGTTCAATCTCTTTACCGGAAAGTCTCTTTACTCGTTCTGTAATGCATCGTCCCACAACTAACTCATTAGTCACATTGCTTGCAAGGCTTCATATGATGTGCATTACCGAGAGGGCCCCAGAGACACCTCTCCAATACTCGGAGTGATAAATCCCAATCTCGATATATGCCAACCCAACAAACACCTTCGGAGATACCTGTAGAGCATCTTTACAATCACCCAGTTATGTTGTAACATTTGATAGCACACAAGGCATTCCTCCGGTGTGCGGGAGTTGTACAATCTCATAGTCTGAGGAATATGTATTTGACATGAAGATAGCAGTAGCAATAAAACTGAACGATCATTATGCTAAGCTAACGGATGGGTCTTGTCCATCACATCATTCCACTAATGATGTGATCTTGTTCATCAAATGACAACTCATGTCCATGGCTAGGAAACTTAACCATCTTTGATCAATGAGCTAGTCAAGTAGAGGCATACTAGGGACACTATGTTTTCTCTATGTATTCACACATGTACTAAGTTCTGGTTAATACAATTCTAGCATGAATATTAAACATTTATAATGAAATAAGGAAATAATAACTTTATTATTGCCTCTAGGGCATATTTCCTTCAGTCTACCACTTGCACTAGAGTCAATAATTTGGTTCACATCACCATGTGATTTAGTACCAATAGTTCACATCTGTATGTGATTAACACCCATAGTTCACATCGCCATGTGACCAACACCCAAAGGGTTTACTAGAGTCAATAATCCAGTTCACATCGCTATGTGATTAACACCCAAAGAGTACTAAGGTGTGATCAGGTTTTGCTCGTGAGAGAAGTTTAGTCAACGGGTCTGTCACATTCAGAGCCATATGCATTTTGCAAATATTCTATGTCTGCAATGCTCTGCACAGAGCTACTCTGGCTAATTGCTCCCACTTTAAATATGTATCCAGATTGAGACTTAGAGTCATCTGGATTGGTGTAAAAGCTTGCATCGCCGTAACTCTTTACAACGAACTCTTTATCACCCCCATAACCGAGAAACATTTCCTTAGTCCTCACTAAGGATAATTTTAACCGCTATCCAGTGATATACTTCTAGATTACTATTGTACCCCTTGCCAAACTCATGGCAAGGTACACAATAGGTCTGGTACACAGCATAGCATACTTTATAGAACCTATGACTGAAGCATAAGGAATGACTTTCATTCTCTTTCTATCTTCTGGCATGGTCGGGCTTTGAGTCTTACTAAATTTTACACCTTGTAATACAGACAAGAACTCCTTCTTTGACCGATCCATTTTGAACTCTTTCAAAAAATTGTCAAGGTATATACTCATTGAAAAATCTTATCAAGCGTCTTGATCTATCTTTATAGATCTTGATGCCTAATATGTAAGCAGCTTCACTGAGGTCTTTCTTTGAAAAACTCTTATTCAAGTATCCCTTTATGCTATCCAGAAATTCTATATCATTTCCAATCAACAATATGTCAATCACATATAATATTAGAAATGCTACAGAGCTCCCACTCACTTTGTTGTAAATATAGGCTTCTCCAAAAGTCTGTATAAAACCATATGCTTTGATCACACTATCAAAGTGTTTATTCCAACTCTGAGAGGCTAGCATGAGTGCATAAATGGATCGCTGGAGCTTGCACACTTTGTTAGCACCCTTTGGATCGACAAAACCTTCTGGTTGCATCATATACAACTCTTCTTCTGGAAATCCATTCAGGAATGCAGTTTTGACATCCATCTACCAGATTTCATAAAATACGGCAACTGCTAACATGATTCAAACGGATTTAAGCATCGCTACAGTTGAGAAAATCTCATTGTAGTCAACACCTTGAACTTGTCGAAAACCTTTTGCAACAAGTCGAGCTTTGTAGATAGTAACACTACTGTCAGCATCCATCTTCCTCTTTGAAGATCCTTTTATTTTATATGAATTGCTGATCATCGGGAAAATCCACCAAAGTCCACACATTGTTCTCATACATGGATCCCATCTCAGATTTCATGGCCTCAAGCCATTTCGCGGAATCTGGGCTCATCATCGCTTCCTCATAGTTCATAGGTTCATCATGGTCTAGTAACATGACTTCAAGATCAGGATTACCATACCACTCTCATGCGGACCGTACTCTGGAAGACCTACGAGGTTCTGTAGTAACTTGATCTGAAGTTTCATGATCATCATCATTAGCTTCCTCATAAATTGGTGTAGGAATCACTGGAACTGATTTTTGTGATGAACTACTTTCCAATTCAGGAGAAGGTATAATTACCTCATCATGCTCTACTTTCCTCCCACTCACTTCTTTTGAGAGAAACTCCTTCTCTAGAAAGGATCCATTCTTAGCAACGAATATCTTGCCTTTCGGATCTGTGATAGAAGGTGTACCCAACAGTTTCCTTTGGGTATCCTATGAATACGCACTTCTCCGATTTGGGTTCAAGCTTATTAGGTTGAAGCCTTTTCACATAAGCATTGCAACCCCAAATTTTAAGAAACGGCAACTTTGGTTTCTTGCCAAACCATGGTTCATACGGCGTCGTCTCAACGGATTTTGATGGTGCCCTATTTAAAGTGAATGTAGTTGTCTCTAATGCATAACCCAAAAACGATAGTGGTAAATTGGTAAGATACATCATAGATCGCACCATATCCAATAAAGTGTGGTTACGATGTTCAGACACACCATTACGCTGTGGTGTTCCAGGTGGCGTGAGCTGTGAAACTATTCCACATTGTTTTAAATGAAGGCCAAACTCGTAACTGCATACATCGGTAGGTATTATTTCCAATAAGTCATTAGTTCATTCCATTGTTCCGAAGAACGGAGTTTTAGTCATCTTGCCCATAAGGCATGGTTCGCAAGTATCAAATGATTCATAATCAAGTGATTCCAAAAGTTCATATTTATGGAGTTTCTTCATGCGCTTTACACCGATATGACCCAAATGGCAGTGCCACAAATAAATTGTACTACCATTATCAACTTTGCATCTTTTGGCATCAATACTTATGAATATGTGTATCATTACGATCGAGATTCAATAAACCATCAGCATTGGGTGTATGACCATAGAAGGTTTTATTCATGTAAATAGAATAACAATTATCTTTTGTCTTAAATGAATAATCATATTGCAATAAACATGATCTAATCATATTTATGCTCAACGCAAACACCAAATAACATTTATTTAGGTTCAACACTAATCCCGAAAGTATAAGGAGTGTGCGATGATGATCATATCAATCTTGGAACCACTTCCAATATACATCGTCACTTCACCCTCAACTAGTGTTTGTTTATTCTGTAACTCCTATTTCGAGTTACTAATCTTTGCAACCGAACAAGTATCGAATACCCAGGGGCTACTATGAACACTAGCAAGGTACACATCAATAACATATATATCAAATTACCTTTGTTCACTTTTCCGTCCCTCTTATCCACCAAATATTTGGGGTAGTTCCGCTTCCAGTGGCCATTTCCATTGCAGTAGAAGCACTCAGTTTCAGGCTTAGGTCTAGCTTTGGAATTTTTCACGCGAGTGACAACTTGCTTGCCATTCTACTAGAAGTTCCCTTTCTTTCCCTTTGACCTTTTCTTGAAATTAGTGGTCTTGTAAATCATCAACACTTGATGCTCTTTCTTGATTTCTACCTTCATCGATTTCAGCATCACGAAGAGCTCGGGAATCATTTTCATCATCCCTTGCATACTATAGTTCATCACGAGGTTCTAACTTGATGATGGTGACTAGAGAACTTTGTCAATCACTATCTTATCTAGAAGATTAACTCCCACTTGATTCAAGAAATTGTAGTACTCAGACATTCTAAGCACATGCTCACTAGCTGAGCAATTCTCCTTCATCTTTTAGGCGAAGTACTTATCGGAGGTCTCATACCTATCGACACGGGCATGAGTCTGAAATACCAATTTCAGTTCTTGGAACATCTCATATGCTCCATGGCATTCAAAACATTTTTGAAGTCCCAGTTCTAAGCCGTAAAGGATGGTGCACTAAACTATCAAGTAGTCATTATATTGAGCTAGCTAAACGTTCATAACATCTGTGTGTGCGCCTACAATAGGTTTGTCACCTTGCGGTGCATCAAGGACATAATTCTATGCAGCAATGAGGATAAACCTCAGATCACGGACCCAGTCCGCATCATTGCTACTATCATCTTTCAACTTAGTTTTCTCTAGGAACATATAAAAAACATAGGGAAGCTACAACGTGAGCTATTAATCTACAACATAATTTGCAAAATACTATCAGGACTAAGTTCATGATTAATTAAAGTTCAATTAATCATATTACTTAAGAACTCCCACTTAAATAGACATCCCTCTAGTCATCTAAATGATCACATGATCCAAATCAACTAAACCATGTCCGATCATCACGTGAGATGGAGTAATTTTCAATGGTGAACATCATTATGTTGATCATATCTACTATATGATTCACGCTTGACCTTTCGGTCTCTAGTGTTCCGAGGCCATATCTGCATATGCTAGGCTCGACAAGTTTAACCCGAGTATTCTGCATGTCAAAACTGTCTTGCACCCATTGTATGTGAACATAGAGCCTATCACACCCGATCATCATGTGGTGTCTCAGCATGAAGAACTGTCGCAACGGTGCATACTCAGGGAGAAAACTTATACCTTGAAATTTAGTAAGGGATCATCTTATAATGCTACCACCGTACTAAGCAAAATAAGATGCATAAATGATAAACATCACATGCAATCAAAATATATGACATGATATGGCCATCATCGTCTCGTGCTCATGATCTCAATCACCAAAGCATCGTCATGATATCCATCATCACCGCCTTGACACCGTGATCTCCATCGAAGCATCGTTGTCATCTCACTAACTATTGCTACTACGACTATCACTACCGCTTAGTGATAAAGTAAAGCAATTATATGGCGATTGCATTTCATACAATAAAGCGACAACCATATGGCTCCTGCCAGTTGCCGATAACTTTGTTACAAAACATGATCATCTCATGCAACAAATTATATCACATCATGTCTTGACCATATTACATCATAATAAGCCCTACAAATATAAGTTAGACGTCCTCTACTTTGTTGTTGCAAGTTTTACATGGCTGCTACGGGCTTCTAGCAAGAACCATTCTTACCTATGCATCAAAACCACAACGATTTTTTGTCAAGTGTGCTGTTTTAACCTTCAACAAGGACCGGCTGTAGTCAAACTCGATTCAACTAAAGTTGGAGAAACAGACACCCGCCAGCCACCTGTGTGCAAAGTACGTCGGTAGAACCAGTCTCATGAACGCGGTCATGTAATGTCGGTCTGGGCCGCTTCATCCAACATACCGCCGAATCAAAGTAAGACGTTGGTGGTAAGCAGTATGACTATTATCGCCCACAACTCTTTGTGTTCTACTCGTGCATATTATCTACGCATAAACCTGGCTCTAATACCATTGTTGGGGAATGCAGTAATTTTCAAAAAAATTCCTACGAGCACACAAGATCTATCTAGGAGATGCATAGCAACGAGAGGGGGAGTGTATCTTCATACCCTGGAAGATCGCAAAGTGGAAGTGTTTATTAACGCGGTTGATGTAGTCATACACCTTCATGATCCGTCCCGGTCAAGTACTGAACATACGGCACCTCCGCGTTCAGCACACGTTCAGCTCGATGACATCCTCGGCTTCTTGATCCAGCAAGACGGGCGAAGTAGTAGATGAGTTTCGGTAGCACGAAGGCGTGGTGACAGTGTTGGTGAAGAACAATCTCTGCAGGGCTTCGCCTAAGCACTATGGAAATTATGACGGAGGATAAACTAGAGGGGACAGGGTTGCTGGCACACAGCTTGGTGTTTCTGGATGCGTCTTTGGTGCTAGCCCTGCCCCTCTATTTATATGTTGAGCCCTGGGGTCGAAACTTGGAGCAAAAGTCTCCTCAAAGTCCGTTTTGCCCGAAAGGCTGGAGTCCCACTCGGACTCCAGGACCAAATGCCACAATCCTTGGCGTCTGGCCCAGACGCCATGGGCCTCGGCGTCTCGCCCAGACGCCATGGGCCTCGGCATCTAGCCCTGGGCCAGACGCCAAGGTCTCCGGCGTTTGGCCCCCCTGGCCTCCACAAAACTCCTTTTGCACCGACTTACCGCCCCGTGGGCCTGACCCCTTGGCCTAACCATATCATCCAATATATGAATCTTTACCTCCTGACCATTCGGGAGCTCCTCATCATGTCCGTGATCTCATCCGGGACTCCGAACAACATTCAGTCACCAACATAGATAACTCATGTAGTACTATATTGTCAACAAATGTTAATCGTGCGGACCCTACGGGTTCGAGAACTAAGTAGACATGACCGAGAAACCTCTTCGATCAATAACCAATAGCGGAATCTGGATGCTCATATTGGTTCCCACATATTCTACGAAGATCTTTGTCGGTCGAACCACTGTGTCAACATACATTATTCCCTTTGTGATCGGTATGTTACTTTCCCAAGATTCGATCGTTGGTATCTTCATACCTAGTTCAATCTCGTTATTGGCAAGTCTCTTTACTCGTACCGTAATGCATCATCCCACAACTAACTCATTAGTCACATTGCTTGCAAGGCTTCATATGATGTGCATTACCGAGAGGGCCCATAGATACCTCTCCGATACTCGGAGTGACAAATCCTAATCTCGATCTATGCCAACCCAACAAACACCTTCGGAGATACCTGTAGAGCATCTTTATAATCACCCAGTTATGTTGTGACCTTTGATAGCACACAAGGCATTCCTCTGATGTCCGGGAGTTGCATAATATCATAGTCTAAGGAATATGTATTTTGACATGAAGAAAGTAGTAGCAATAAAACTAAACGATCATTATGCTAAGCTAACAGATGGGTCTTGTCCATCACTTCATTCCACTAATGATGTGATCCCGTTCATTAAATGACAATCATGTCCATGGCTAGGAAATTTAACCATCTTTGATCAACGAGCTAGTCAAGTAGAGGCATACTAGGGACACTATGTTTTGTCTATGTATTCACACATGTACTAAGTTCCGGTTAATACAATTATAGCATGAATAATAAACATTTATCATGAAATAAGGAAATAATAACTTTATTATTGCCTCTAGGGCATATTTCCTTCAGTCTCCCAATTGCACTAGAGTCAATAATCTTATGATTGATGGTGGTTCACATTTTATTCATGGTCCTTTTCGTAAAATGCTTCCTAAGTATGATGTTAATCATATAATTGCATCTCCATATGACCCACAGTCTAGTGACCAAGTATGACTGAGTAATAGAGAGCTTAAATTGATTTTGCAAAAGACTATTAATAGATCTAGAAAGAATTGGTCCAAGAAACATGATGATGCATTATGGGCTTATAGAACTGCATATAAAAACCCTATGGGTATGTCTCCATATAAAATGGTTTATGGAAAAGCATGTCACTTACCTCTCAAAATAGAACATAAGGCATATTGGGCCATTAAAGAGCTCAATTATGATTTCAAACTTGCCGGTGAGAAGAGGTTATTTGACATTAGCTCACTTGATGAATGGAGAACTCTGGCCTATGAGAATGCCAAACTGTTTAAAGAAAAAGTTAAAAGATGGCATGACAAAAGGGTACAAAAGCGTGAGTTTAATGTAGGTGATTATGTGTTGCTTTTAAACTATCATTTAAGATTTTTTGCAGTAAAACTTCTCTCTAAATGGGAAGGTCCTTACTTTATCGAAGAGGTCTATCATTCTGGTGCCATAAAAATCAACAACTTCGAAGGCACAAATCCGAAGGTGGTGAACGGTCAAAGGATCAAACATTATATCTCAGGTAATCCAATAAATGTTGAAACTAATTTTATAGAAACCAACCCCGGAGGAATACATAAGGGACACTTTCCAGAATGTTTCAGACTCCGAAAAGGAATAGGTATGTGGTACGGTAAGTAAACCGACTCCAAAACAGTTCTAATAGCAATTTTTCTCCGTTTTGGAATATTTAAGAAAATGGGAAAATAAGAAGTAGTCCGGGAAGGACACGAGGCATTCACGAGGGTGGAGGGCACGCCCTACCCCCCCCCCCCCGGCACGCCCCCCTGCCTCGTGGGCACCTCGTGTGCTCTCCAGACTCCATTTTCTTGCATGGTACTTCTTTTGGTTGGTAAAAATTCATTATATAATCTCCCAAAGGTTTTGACCACCGTATCACGCAAAAATCCTCTATTTTTGTTTTGAGTTGTTTCTGCTGCAGATTGGAGCAATATGTCGTCCCAGGATTTGGAGGATTGGCTGGTAACCTCGCAGACCCTAAGGTCTACGGGGACTTGGAGCATTATGGTTGGACCACTGAGGAAGAAGAAGACTATGAGCCTAAGGGAAAGGAGGAGACGAGCTCAGATGAAGATGAAGTCCCATTACCTCAACCTAGTGACATGCATGTGGAGTTTAAAAAGTCAAGCCTCCCTGATAGAGCAAAGAAACCTAAGATCGAGTTTATCCCTTTTCATCTCTTGCAGGAGAACAAACAGGAGCTATGCAAAAGGATATTAAGCCTTGAACGGGAGATCGATGATCTAAGGGAGAAAAATTCCATCCTCAAGCGCAAATTAAGGAAGAATCCTACATCATCAACAACTCCATCATCATCACCTCCGAAGAAGGAGACATAATTACATGGGTATGGGCACTCCCCTTGGCAACTGCCAAGCTTGGGGGAGGTTCCCCTGTATTGTCTCACAATCACACTCCTATCTTTACCGTTTTACTTAGTTCGATCCTTTTAGCAATATCTTGATCTAGTAGAATAATGTTTTGGTATGATTTATTTTTGAGTTTTTCCTTATGATCCTTCTATGTAATCAAGTCCGTGAGCTATATATAATAAAGATTTCTGTTGAGTCAAGGGCTTTGCTATCTTGCTATGATCTTGAGGGATTAAAAATTGAAGAAGTACAAAAATAAATAAAGAGATCGTATTGATCTTATGGAGAGTAATGACTTCACATATAAAGAGTATGATGAATAAAAGTTGTTGAGAGTTGGCAAACATAGTTTTGGTCATCGTTGCAATTAATAGGAAGTAATAAAGAAAGAGAGGTTCTCACATATAAATATACTATCTTGGACATCTTTTATGATTGTGATCACTCATTAAAATATGACATGCTAAAGAGTTGACGTTGGACAAGGAAGACAACCTAATGGGTTATGTTTTCTCATATCCGAAATAAAGTATATTGTCATGGATCATCCAACATGTTGAGCTTGCATTTCCCTCTCATGCTAGCCAAATTCCCTGCACCAAGTAGAGATACTACTTGTGCTTCCAATTATCCTTAAACCCAGTTTTGCCATTAGAGTCCACCATATCTACCTATGGATTGAGTAAGATCCTTCAAGTAAGTTGTCATGTTGCATGCAATAAAAATTTCTTTCTAAATATGTATGACTTATTAGTGTGGAGAAAATAAGCTTTATATGATCTTGTGATATGGAAGGAATAAAAATGATGGACTGCATAATAAAGGTCCATATCACAAGTGGAAATATTAAGTGACGTTCTTTTGCATTAAGATTTCGTGCATCCAACTATAAAAGCACATGACAACCTCTGCTTACCTCTGCAAAGGGCCTATCTTTTAGTTTTTGTCTTATACCTTATGCAAGAGTCATGGTGATCTTCACCTTTCCTTTTTACATTTTATCCTTTGGCAAGCACATTGTGTTGGAAAGATCCTGATATATATATATATATATATCCAATTGGATGTAAGCTATCATGAACTATTATTGTTGACATTACCCTTGAGGTAAAAGGTTGGGAGGCAACACTATAAACCCCTATCTTTCTCTGTGTCCGATTAAAACTCCATACCCATAGGTATTGCGTGAGTGTTAGCCATTGTGAAAGACTAAATGATAGTTGAGTATGTGGACTTGCTGAAAAGCTCTTATATTGACTCTTTCCAATGTTGTGATAAATTGCAATTGCTTCAATGATAGAGAGCATAGTTTGTTGGTCCTCAATGAAGTTTCTGATTCATACTTGACGTTGTGGATAGATTATTACTTTAGCATAAGAAATCATATGACAAAATATATATATGTTGTTGTTATAAGAATGATCATGATGCCCTCATGTCCTTATTTTATTTTATCTACACCTCTATCTCTCAACATGTGGACATATTTTTCGATATCGGCTTCTGCTTGAGGACAAGCAAGGTCTAAGCTTGGGGGAGTTGATACGTCCATTTTGCATCATGCTTTTATATCGATATTCATTGCATTATGGGTTGTTATTACACGTTATGTCACAATACTTATGCCTATTCTCTCTTATTTTACAAGGTTTACATGAAGAGGGAGAATGCCGGCAACTGGAATTCTAGGCTGGAAAAGGAGCAAATATCAAAGACCTATTCTGCACAACTCCAAAAGTCCTGAAATTCCACGAAAGTCATTTTTGGAATTAATAAAAAATATTGAGCGAAAGAAGTACCAGAGGGGGCCCATACCCTGGCCACGAGGGTGGGGGGCGTGCCCCCTGCCTCGTGGGCCCCCTGGCAGCCCTTCGGTGACCATCTTCTGCTATATGAAGTCTTTTACCCCCCAAAAAAAATCATAAGCAAGCTTTCAGGACGAAACACCGCCGCCATGAGGCGGAACCTTGGTGGAACCAATCTAGGGCTCCGGCGGAGCTGTTCTGCCGGGGAAACATCCCTCCGGGAGGGCGAAATCATCATCATCGTCATCACCATCAATCCTCTCAGCGGGAGGGGGTCAACATCCATCAACATCTTCACCAGCACCATCTCCTCTCAAACCCTAGTTCATCTCTTGTATTCAATCTCTGTCCCAAAACCTCAGATTGGTACCTGTGGGTTACTAGTAGTGTTGATTACTCCTTGTAGTTGATGCTAGTTTGTTTATTAGGTGGATGATCATATGTTCAGATCCTTAAGGCATATTATACCCCTCTGATTATGAACATGAATATGATTTGTAAGTAGTTATGTTTGTTCCTGAGGACATGGGAGAAGTCTTGCTATAAGTAGTCATGTGAATTTGGTATTCATTCGATATTTTGATGAGATGTATGTTGTCTTTCCTCTAGTGGTGTTATGTGAACCTCGAGTACATGACGCTTCACCATTGTTTGGGCCTAGAGGAAGGCAGTGGGAAGTAATAAGTAGATGATGGGTTGCTAGAGGGACAGAAGCCTAAACCCTAGTTTATGAGTTGCTTCGTAAGGGGCTGATTTGGATCCACATGTTTCATGCTATGGTTAGGTTTACCTTAATATTTCTTTTGTAGTTGCGGATGCTTGCAATAGGGGTTAATAATAAGTGGGATGCTTGTCTAAGAAAGGGCAGTAACCAAGCACCGGTCCACCCACATATCAAATTATCAAAGTAACGAACGTGAATCATATGAGCGTGATGAAAACTAGCTTGATGATAATTCCCATGTGTCCTCGGGAGCGCTTTTCTCTATATAAGAACTTGTCTAGGCTTTTCCTTTGCTAGAAAAAGGATTGGTCCACCTTGCTGCACTTACTTTTGTTACTTGTTACCCGTTACAAATTACCTTATCACAAAACTATCTGTTACCGATAATTTTAGTGCTTGCAGAGAATACCTTACTGAAAACCGCTTTTCATTTCCTTTTGCTCCTCGTTTGGTTCAACACTCTTACTTATCAAAAGGACTACGATAGATCCCCTACACTTGTGGGTAATCAAGACTCTTTTCTGGCGCCGTTGCCGGGAGTGAAGCACCTTTGGTAAGTGGAACTTGGTAAGGAAAAATTTATATAGTGTGCTAAAATTTACTGTCACTTGTTACTATGGAACATAATCCTTTGGGGGGCTTGTTCGGGGTATATTCACCCCGACCAATAGAGCAAAGAGTTTCTCCCAACCTAATGAACCTACTGAAAATGTTTACTTTGAAATTCCTTCGGGTATGGTAGAGAAACTGCTAGCTAATCCTTTTGTAGGAGATGGAACATTGCATCCCGATTTGCACCTAATCTATGTGGATGAAGTTTGTGGATTATTTAAGCTTGCAGGTATGCCCGAGGATGTTATCAAGAAAAAGGTCTTCCCTTTATCTTTGAAGGGAAATGCATTGACATGGTTTAGGCTATGTGATGATATGGGATCATGGAACTACAACCGATTGAAATTGGAATTTCACCAGAAGTTTTATCCTATGCATCTTGTTCATCATGATCGTAATTATATATATAATTTTTGGCCTCACGAAGGAGAAAGCATCGCTCAAGCTTGGGGGAGGCTTAAGTCAATGTTATATTCATGCCCCAGTCATGAGCTCTCAAGAGAAATGATTATTCAAAAAATTTATGCTCGACTTTCTCTCAACAATCGCACCATGCTCGATACTTCTTGTACTGGTTCTTTTATGATGAAGACTACTGAATTCAGACGGGATTTATTGGAAAGAATTAAATGCAACTCTGAAGCTTGGGATCTCGACGAAGGTAAGGAGTTAGGTATGACACCTAAGTTTGATTGTGTTAAATCTTTTATGGATACCGATGCTTTTCGTGAATTTAGCACTAAATATGGACTTGACTCTGAGATAGTAGCTTCTTTCTGTGAATCATTTGCTACTCACGAGAAGTGGTTTAAATATAATCCTCCCACTGAAGCAAAAGTAGTTGCACCTATTAAAGTTGAAGAAAAAGACTATCACTTATAATGATCCTATTGTTCCTACTACCTATATTGAGAAACCCCCTTTCCCTGTTAGGATAAAGGATCATGCTAAGGCTTCAACTATGGTTTGTAAGAGTAATACTAAAACACCTACACCACCTGAGCAAATTAAAGTTGAACCTAGTATTGCTATGGTTAAAGATCTCTTGGCTGATAATATTGATGGGCATGTTAATTACTTATGTGATGAAGCTGCTAGAATTTCTAGACCTGATACTAAGAATAAACATAGACCTGTTGTAGGCATGCCTGTTATTTCTGTTAAAATAGGAGATCATTGTTATCATGGCTTATGTGATATGGGTGCTAGTGTTAGTGCAATACCTCATTCCTTATACAAAGAAATTATGCATGATATTGCACCTGCTGAGATAGAAGAAATTGATGTTACAATTATGCTTGCCAATAGAGATACTATTTCACCAGTTGGGATCATTAGAGATGTTGAAGTCTTGTGTGGGAAAGTTAAATATCCTGCTGATTTTCTTGTTCTTGGTTCTCCACAAGATAGCTTTTGTCCCATCATATTTGGCAGACCCTTCTTGAATACTGTTAATGCTAGGATAGATTGCAAAAAAGATATAGTTACGATTGATTTGGGTGATATGTCTCATGAGTTTAACTTTGCTAAATTTCGTAGACAACCCCATGATAAAGAATTGCCTAGTAAGGATGAAATTATTGGTCTTGCTTCTATTGCCATGCCTCCTAATGATCCTTTAGAACAATATTTGCTAGACCATGAAAATGATATGTTTATGAATGAAAGAAGGGAGATAGATGAAGTATTCTTTAAGCAGGGTCCTATTTTGAAACACAACTTGCATGTTGAAATCCTAGGGGATCCTCCTCCACCCAAGGATGACCCCGTGTTTGAGCTTAAACCACTACCTGATACTCTTAAATATGCTTATCTTGATGAAAAGAATATATATCCTGTTATTGTTAGTGCTAACCTCTCAGAGCAGGAAGAGGAGAAATTATTGAAAACTCTGAAGAAGCACCGTGCTGCTATTGGATATACTCTTGATGATCTTAAGGGAATTAGTCCCACTCTATGCCAGCACAAGATAAAATTGGAGAAAGACACCAAACCAGTTATTGATCACCAATGACGGTTAAATTCTAAGCTGAAAGAAGTGGTAAGAAAAGAAATACTAAAGCTCCTAGAGGCAGGTATAATTTATCCCGTTGCTGATAGTCAGTGGGTAAGTCCTGTCCATTGTGTCCCTAAGAAGGGAGGTATTACTGTCGTTCCTAATGATAAAGATGAATTGATCCCACAAAGAATTGTTACATGTTATAGGATGGTAATTGATTTCTGTAAATTAAATAAAGCTACTAAAAAGGATCATTACCCTTTGCCTTTTATTGACCAAATGCTAGAAAGATTATCCGAACACACACATTTTTGATTTCTAGATGGTTACTCGGGTTTCTCTCAAATACATGTGTTAGAAGAGGATCAAGAAAAGACCACTTTTACTTGCCCTTTCAGTACTTTTGGTCATAGACGTATGCCTTTTGGTTTATGTAATGCACCTGCTACCTTTGAAAGATGCATGATGGCTATATTCTCTGAATATAGTGAAAAGATTGTTGAGGTTTTCATGGATGATTTCTCCGTGTATGGATCCTCTTTTGATGATTGCTTGAGCAACCTTGATCGAGTTTTGCAGAGATGCGAAGATACTAGTCTTGTCTTGAATTGGAAAAAGTGCCACTTTATGGTTAATGAAGGCATTGTCTTGGGGCATAAAATTTCTGAAAGAGGTCTTGAAATTGATAAAGCTAAGGTTGATGCTATTTAAAAGATGCCATGTCCCAAGGACATTAAAGGTATAGGAAGTTTCCTTGGTCATGCCGGTTTTTATAGGAGGTTCATTAAGGACTTCTCTAAAATTTCTAGGCCTCTGACCAATCTCTTACAAAAAGATATTCCTTTTGTCTTCAATGATGATTGTGTAGAAGCATTTGAAATACTTAAGAAAGCTTTGATTTCTGCACCTATTGTTCAACCACCTGATTGGAATTTACCCTTTGAAATTATGTGTGATGCTAGTGATTATGCCGTAGGTGCTGTTCTAGGACAAAGAGTTGATAAGAAACTAAATGTTATTCAATATGCTAGTAAAACTCTAGACAGTGCCCAGAGAAATTATGCTACTACTGAAAAAGAATTTTTACCAATTGTATTTGCTTGTGATAAGTTTAGACCCTATATTGTTGATTGTAAAGTAACTGTTCACACTGATCATGCTGCTATTAAAAATCTTATGGAAAAGAAAGATGCTAAACCTAGACTTATTAGATGGGTTCTCTTGCTACAAGAATTTGATTTGCATATTATTGATAGAAAGGGAGCTAAGAACCCCGTTGCATATAACTTGTCTAGGTTAGAGAATGTTCTTGATGACCCACTACCTATTGATGATAGCTTCCCTGATGAACAATTAGCTGTCATAAATGCTTCTAGTACTGCTCCATGGTATGCTGATTATGCTAATTACATTGTTGCTAAATTTATACCACCTAGTTTCACATACCAGCAAAATAAAAAGTTCTTCTATGATTTAAAACATTACTTCTGGGATGACCCACACCATTATAAAGAAGGAGTAGATGGTGTTACTAGGAGTTGGGTACCTGAGCATGAATAGGAACAGATCCGACGCAAGTGTCACTCTGAGGCTTATGGAGGACACCACACTGGAGATAGAATTGCACATAAGGTATTGCAATCCGGTTTTTATTGGCCTACTCTCTTCAAAGATGCCCGTAAGTTTGTCTTGCCTTGTGATGAATGTCAAAGAATTGGTAATATTAGTAGACGTCAAGAAATGCCTATGAATTATTCTCTTGTTATTGAACCATTTGATGTTTGGGGCTTTGATTATATGGGACCGTTTCCTTCCTCTAATGGGTATACACATATTTTAGTTGCTGTTGATTATGTTAATAAGTGGGTAGAAGCTATTCCAACTAGCAGTGTTGATCATAACACCTATTAAGATGCTTAAAGAAGTTTTTTTTCCGATGTTTGGAGTCCCTAGATACCTTATGACTGATGGTGGTTCACATTTTATTCATGGTGCTTTCTGTAAAATGCTTGCTAAGTATGATGTTAATCATAGAATTGCATCTACATATCACCCATAGTCTAGTGGCCAAGTATAACTGAGTAATAGAGAGCTTAAATTGATTTTGCAAAAGACTGTTAATAGATCTAGAAAGAATTGGTCCAAGAAACTTGATGATGCATTATGGGCTAATAGAACTGCATATAAAAACCCTATGGGTATGTCTCCATATAAAATGGTTTATGGAAAAGCATGCCACTTACCTCTCGAACTAGAACATAAGGCATATTGGGCCATTAAAGAGCTCAATTATGATTTCAAACTTGCCGGTGAGAAGAGGTTATTTGACATTAGCTCACTTGATGAATGGAGAACTCGGGCCTATGAGAATGCCAAACTGTTTAAAGAAAAAGTTAAAAGATGGCATGACAAAAGGATATGAAAGCGTGAGTTTAATGTAGGTGATTATGTGTTGCTTTTCAACTCTCGTTTAAGATTTTTTGCAGGAAAACTTCTCTCTAAATGGGAAGGTCCTGACGTTATCGAAGAGGTCTATCATTCCAGTGCCATAAAAATGAACAACTTCGAAGGCACAAATCTGAAGGTGGTGAACGGTCAAAGGATCAAACATTATATCTCAGTAATCCAATAAATGGTGAAACTAATGTTATAGAAACCGTAACCCCAGAGGAATACATAAGGGACACTTTCCAGAACATTTCAGACTACAAAAAGGAATAGGTATGTGGTACGGTAAGTAAACCGACTCCAAAACAATTCTAATAGCAATTTTTCACCGTTTTGTAATATTTAAGAAAATGGGAAAATAAGTAGTCCGGGAAGGACACGAGGCATCCACAAGGGTGGAGGGCGCGCCCCTGCCTCGTGGGCACCTCGTGTGCTCTCCGGACTCCGTTTTCTTGCACGATACTTCTTTTGGTCGGTAAAAATTCATTATATAATGTCCCGAAGGTTTTGACCACCGTATCATGCAAAAATCCTTTGTTTTTGTTTTGAGTTGTTTCTGCCGCAGATTGGAGCAATATGTCGTCCCAAGATTCAGAGGGAGAAAGCTATGTGGCTGATTACCTCGCAGACCCTAAGGTCTAAGGGGACATGGAGCATTATGGTTGGACCACTGATGAAGAAGAAGACTACGGGCCTAAGGGAAAGGAGGAGACGAGCTCAAATGAAGATGAAGTCCCATTACCTCAACCTAGGGACATGCATGTGGAGTTTAAAAAGTCAAGCCTGCCTGATAGAGCAAAGAAACCTAAGATCGAGTTTATCCCTTTTCGTCTCTTGCAGAAGAACAAACAGGAACTATGCAGAAGGATATTAAGTCTTGAGCAGGAGATCGATGATCTAAGGGAGCAAAATTCCATCCTCAAGCACAAATTAAGGAAAAAGCCTACATCATCAACAACTCCATCATCATCACCTCTGAAGAAGGATACATAATTACATGTGTATGGGCACTCCCCTTGGCAACTACCAAGCTTGGGGGAGGTGCCCCGGTATCATATCACCATAACAGTCCTATCTTTACCATTTTACTTAGTTCGATCCTTTTAGCAATATCTTGATCTAGTAGAATAATGTTTTGGTATGATTTAGTTTTGAGTTTTGCCTTATGATCCTTCTATGTAATCAAGTCCGTGAGCTATATATAATAAAGATTAGTGTTGAGTCAAGGGCTTTGCTATCTTCCTATGATCTTGAGGGATTAAAAATAGAAGAAGTATAAAAGAAATAAAGAGGTCGTATTGATCTTATGGAGAGTAATGACTTCACATATAAAGAGTATGATGAATTAAAGTTGTTGAGAGTTGGCAAACATAGTTTTGGTCATCGTTGCAATTAATAGGAAGTAATAAAGAAAGAGAGGTTCTCACATATAAATATACTATCTTGGACATCTTTTATGATTGTGATCACTCATTAAAATATGACATGCTAAAGAGTTGACGTTGGACAAGGAAGACAACCTAATGGGTTATGTTTTCTCATATCCGAAATAAAGTATATTGTCATGGATCATCCAACATGTTGAGCTTGCATTTCCCTCTCATGCTAGCCAAATTCCCTGCACCAAGTAGAGATACTACTTGTGCTTCCAATTATCCTTAAACCCAGTTTTGCCATTAGAGTCCACCATATCTACCTATGGATTGAGTAAGATCCTTCAAGTAAGTTGTCATGTTGCATGCAATAAAAATTGCTTTCTAAATATGTATGACTTATTAGTGTGGAGAAAATAAGCTTTATATGATCTTGTGATATGGAAGGAATAAAAGCGATGGACTGCATAATAAAGGTCCATATCACAAGTGGAAATATGAAGTGACGTTCTTTTGCATTAAGATTTCGTGCATCCAACCATAAAAGCACATGACAACCTCTGCTTCCCTCTGCAAAGGGCCTATCTTTTACTTTTTGTCTTATACCTTATGCAAGAGTCATGGTGATCTTCACCTTTCCTTTTTACATTTTATCCTTTGGCAAGCACATTCTGTTGGAAAGATCTTGATATATATATCCAATTGGATGTAAGTTAGCATGAACTATTATTGTTGACATTACCCTTGAGGTAAAGGTTGGGAGGCAACACTATAAGCCCCTATCTTTCTCTGTGTCGGATTAAAACTCCATACCTATAAGTATTGTGTGAGTGTTAGCAATTGTGAAAGACTAAATGATAGTTGAGTATGTGGACTTGCTGAAAAGCTCTTATATTGACTCTTTCTGATGTTATGATAAATTGCAATTGCTTCAATGACAGATAGCATAGTTTGTTGGTCCTCAATGAAGTTTCTGATTCATACTTGACGTTGTGGATAGAGTATTATTTAGCATAAGAAATCATATGACAATATATATATATCTTGTTGTTATAAGAATGATCATGATGCCCTCATGTCCGTATTTTATTTTATCGACACCTCTATCTCTAAACATGTGGACATATTTTTCGATATCGGCTTCCGCTTGAGGACAAGCAAGGTCTAAGCTTGGGGGAGTTGATATGTCCATTTTGCATCATGCTTTTACATCGATATTTATTGCATTATGGGTTGTTATTACACGTTATGTCACAATACTTATGCCTATTATCTCTTATTTTACAAGGTTTACATGAAGAGGGAGAATGCCGGCACCTGGAATTCTGGGCTGGAAAAGGAGCAAATATTAGAGACCTATTCTGCACAACTCCGAAAGTCCTGAAACTCCATGAAAGTCATTTTTGGAATTAATAAAAGATATTGAGAAAGAAGTACCAGAGGGGGCCCACACCCTGGCTACGAGGGTGGGGGGTGCGCCCAACCCCCCTGGGCGCTCCCCCTGCCTCGTGGGCCCCCTGGCAGCCCTCCGGTGACCATATTCTGCTACATGAAGTCTTTTACCTTGAAAAAAATCATAAGCAAGCTTTCGAGACGAAACACCGCCGCCACAAGGCGGAACCTTGGCGGAACCAACCTAGGGCTCTGGCGGAGCTGTTCTGCCGGGGAAACATCCCTCTAGGAGGGGGAAATCATCATCATCGTCATCACTATCGATCCTCTCAACGGTAGGGGGTCAATATCCATCAACATCTTCACCAGCACCATCTCCTCTCAAAACCTAGTTCATTGATAACCCACAAGTATAGGGGTTCGCAACAGTTTTGGAGGGTAGAGTATTCAACCCAAATTTATTGATTCGACACAAGGGGAGCCAAAGAATATTCTCAAGTATTAGCAGTTGAGTTGTCAATTCAACCACACCTGGATAACTTAGTATCTGCAGCAAAGTATTTAGTAGCAAAGTTGTATGGAAGTAACGGTAACAGTGGCAAAAGTAACAGTAGCATTTTTGTAGTAATTGTACAGTAGCAACGGTAAAGTAACTAAGCAAAGCACAATATGTGAAAAGATCGTAGGCATTGGATCAGTGATGGATAATTATGTCGGATCCGATTCCTTAGTAATAGTTATAACACAGGGTGACAGAGAACTAGCACAGTTCATCAATGTAATGTAGGCATGTATTCTGAATATAGTCATACGTGCTTATGGAAAATAACTTGCATGCCATCTTTTGTCCTGCCCTCCTGTGGTAGCGGGGTCCTAATGAAAACTAAGGGATATTAAGGCCTCCTATTAATAGAGTACCGGACCAAAGCATTAACACATAGTGAATACATGAACTCCTCAAACTACGGTCATCACCGAGAAGTATCCCGATTATTGTCACTTCGGGGTTGTCGGATCATAACACATAATAGGTGACTATAGACTTGCAAGATAGGATCGAGACCTCACATATATTCATGAAAACATAATAGGTTCAGATCTGAAATCATGGCACTCGGGCCCTAGTGGCAAGCATTAAGCATAGCAAAGTCATAGCAACATCAATCTCAGAACATAGTGGATACTAGGGATCAAACCCTAACAAAACTAATTTGATTACATGGTAAATCTCATCCAACCCATCACCGTCCAGCAAGCCTATGATGGAATTACTCACACACAGTGGTGAGCATCATGAAATTGGTGATGGAGGATGGTTGATGATGATGACGATGACGAATCCCCCTCTCCGGAGCCCCGAACGGACTCCAGATCAGCCCTCCCGAGAGAGATTAGGGCTTGGCGGTGGCTCCGTATCGTAAAACGTGATGAATCTTTCTCTCTGATTTTTTTCTGCATGAAAGCAAATATATGGAGTTGGAGTTGAGGTCGGTGGACGTCCAGGGGGCCCACGAGGTAGCGGGCGTGCCCTAGGGGAGGGGGCGCGCCCCCACCCTCGTGGACAGGGTGTGGGACCCCTACGCTAATTCTTTCGCCAATATTTTTTATTAATTCTGAAAAGTTGCTCCGTGGATTTTCAGGTCATTCCGAGAACTTTTATTTCTGCACAAAAATAACACCATGGCAGTTCTACTGAAAACAGCGTCAGTCCGGGTTAGTTCCATTGAAATCATGCAAGTTAGAGTCCAAAACAAGGGCAAAAGTGTTTGGAAAAGTAGATACGAGGGAGATGTATCAACTCCCCCAAGCTTAAACCTTTGCTTGTCCTCAAGCAATTCAGTTGATAAATTGAAAGTGATAAAGAAAAACTTTTACAAACTCTGTTTTCTCTTGTTGTTGCAAATATGTAAAGCCATCATTCAAGTTTTCAGCAAATATTATGAACTAACCATATTCACAATAACACTTAGGTCTCATGTTTTCTCATATCAATGGCATAATTAACTAGTGAGCAATAATAATAAAACTCGGATGACAACACTTTCTCAAAACAATCATAATATGATATAACAAGATGGTACCTCGCTAGCCCTTTCTGAGACCGCAAAACTTAAATGCAGAGCACCTTTAAAGATCAAGGACTGACTAAACGTTGTAATTCTTGGTAAAAGAGATCCAGTCATAGTCATACCCAATATAAACTAATAGTAATGCATGCAAATGACAGCGGTGCTCTCTAGCGGGTGCTTTTTAGTAAGAGGGTGATGACTCAACATAAAAGTAAATAGATAGTCCCTTCACAGAGGGAAGCAGGGATTTGTGGAGGTGCCAAAGCTCGATTTTGAAATAGAGATGAATAACATTTTGAGCGGTATACTTTCACTATCAAGATAACAACTAAGATATCTCGATATCTTCCATGCTACACACATTATAGGCGGTTCCAAACAGAATGGTAAAGTTTATACTCCCCCACCACCAACAAGCATCAATCCATGGCTTGCCCGAAACAACGGGTGCCTCCAACTAACAACAATCCTAGGGGAGTTTCTTTGCAATTATTTTGATTTGATTTGAGCATGGGACTGGGCATCCCGGTGACCAGCCATTTTCTCGTGAATGAGGAGCGGAGTCCACTCCTCTTGAGAATAACCCACCTAACATGGAAGATATAGACAACCCTAGTTGATACATGAGCTATTCGAGCATACAAAACAGAATTATATTTGAAGGTTTGGAGTTTGGCACATACAAATTTACTTGGAACGGCAGGTAAATACCGCATATAGGAAGGTATGGTGGACTCATAAGGAATAACTTCGGGGTTTATGGAGTTTGGATGCACAAGCAGTATTCCCGCTTAGTACAGGTGAAGGCTAGCAAGAGATTGGGAAGCGACCAACTGAGAGAGCGACAACAGTCATGAACATGCATTAAAATTAAGCAACACCGAGTGCAAGCATGAGTAGGATATAATCCACCATGAACATAAATATCGTGAAGGCTATGTTGATTTTGTTTCAACTACATGCGTGAACATGTGCCAAGTCAAGTCACTAGAATCATTCAAAGGAGGATACCACCCTATTATACCACATCACAACCATTTTAATAGCATGTTGGCACGCAAGGTAAACCATTATAAGCTCCTAGCTAATTAAGCATCGCATAAGCAACTATAATCAAACATGTTTATTCATAATAGGGTGAATCAGGAATGATGAACTAATCATATTTACAAAAACAAGGGAGGTCGAGTTCATACAAGCTTTTCTCATCTGAGCCAGTCCATCATATATCGTCATTATTGCCTTTTACTTGCACGACTGAACGGTGTGGATAATAATAATAGTGCACGTGCATTGGACTAAGCTGGAATCTACAAACATTCAATTCAAGGGAGAAGACAAGGTAATATGGGCTCTTGGTTAAATCAACAATCATGCATATGAGAGCCACTAAACATTTTCATTATGGTCTTCTCCTCTTGACCCCCAAAGGAAAGAAAAGAAATAAAACTATTTACACAGGAAAGCTCCCAACAAGCAAAAGAAGAACAAGAAATCTTTTTGGGTTTTCTTTTAATTACTACTACAAGCATGGAAATTAAACTAACTAATTTTTTTTCTTAAGGTTTATCAAACACACAAGAAGAAAGCTAGAAAAAGAAATTAAACTAGCATGGATAATACAATGAAAAACTATGAGCACCGACGTCTAGAATGAGTGTGTGAACATGATTGTAATGTCGGTGAGAAATACGTACTCCCCCAAGCTTAGGCTTTTGGCCTAAGTTGGTCTATGGCCATGGGTAGCCTGGCTGATATCCGAAGTTTTAACTGGGGTCGTACTGAGATGCAACAGCCATTGCCTCCTGAGCTGCCGCATGGCGGCGAGCTACCTCTGTCCTCCTCTCGTACTTGTTTGCCTCTTCCCTGGTGATAACATATCTTCCTTTTGCCTGATAGTCAAAGAGGGCAGGGGCGGGGAGAGTAATATGGATAGCGCGACGTCTGTCAAAGATTAGTCGATACTGGAGGAATTGTTCATTCGTCTCAAGAAAATGATGATTAACCATGGCATTATAATCTAAATAAACGGGAGGCAACTCCCTACCATTTTCATGTGTAGGTATACCAAGATAATTAGCCACACGGGTTGCATAAATCCCTCCAAATATGTCTCCAACTAAACCATTATTATGCAACCTACATGCAACAATTGCCCCCAAGTTGTATTGTTTATCACCTAAAACAGCACTTTGAGAACACAAAGATCAGGAACACACATGTGACATGCTTCATCTTTACCGTTAATGCATCTACCAATGAAGAGAGCAAAATAATGTATAGCAGGAAAGTGAATGCTCCCTATGGTAGCTTGTGCTATTTATCTAGATTCTCCCACAGTGATACTAGCAAGAAAGTCTTTATATTCAGATTTACGAGGTTCATTAACACTGCCCCACTGCGGGAGTTTACAAGCAGTAGTAAAATCTTCTAGGTCCATAGTATATGATTTATCATAAATATCAAACAGGACATTTTGAGAATTGCACAAAGATGTAAATTTAAACCTTCTCACAAAGGAATCAGTCAAATGGTAGTTATTATGGACACTTATCTTGCATGAAGTCCTCAAGATCGGCATTACGCACATATGCATCAAATTCATCCTTGATGCCTGCTTTGACCATAAACTCCTCTGATGGCCATTCACAAGGTCGCACGCCAGCTTCCCTTGGTGATTCATCGTCTTGCTCACGTATTGCAAGCCTGGGTCCTTTCTTCCTTGAAGAACCACCCTGGTACATTTTCCTGGACATATTTCTTCCTCTGAAAAAATTCTAAATTTTTTAGTAACTCAAAATAAAAGTGAATCAAACTCAACAAAATTGATAGCAACTACTCCCACAAGTGCCTAGAGCCTATATCATGCATCAGAATTACTTGGAACCATATAAATTTGACATGCAAGCTCAAGAACAGGGTCACCTAGGCAGCAAAAATTTGCAATGAATAAAACACTAGAACAAAAACTAATTCGACCATTGGAGGAGTCACATACCAAAGAACAATCCCCCAAAGCAGTTTTGTGAATGGAGGTTTGAGCAAGGAGATCGAAAATGGCAGCAAGATGAGCTAGAACTCGTGCTTGAGCTAGATAGTGATTTTTTTGGAGGAAGAAGAAGTGTGTGGGTGCAGGAATAAGTGGAGGGGGGCCACCGTGGGCCCACGAGGCAGGGGGGCACGCCCTGGACCCTCGTGGCCAGGTGCCAGCTCCCCTTGCTGTGTTCTCAGTGCCAGATATTCTCAAATATTTCAGAAAAATCATATTAAATTTGCAGGGCATTTGGAGAACTTTTATTTTCGGGTATTTTTTATTGCATGGATAATTCAAAAAACAAATAGAAAATACTATTTTTGCTTTATTTAATCTAAATAACAAAAAGTAAAAGGAGGGTATAGAAGGTTGTGCCTTCTAACTTCATCCATCTCATGCTCATCAAAAGGAATCCACTAACAAGGTTGATCAAGTCTTGTTAACAAACTCATTCCGAATAACATGGAACCGGAGAAATTTTGAATAACACGAGGTTACCTCAACAGGGATATGCACATCCCCAATAATAAGAATATCATATTTCTTCTTGACAGTAGGAAGAGGAAATTCGAAACCTCCGATAATGATAGTTGGAATTTTTCCAATAGAATTGATGCTTTGAACTTGAGGTTGTTTCCTCGGAAAGTGTACCGTATGCTCATTACCATTAACATGAAAAGTGAAATTGCATTTGTTGCAATCAATAACAGCCCCTGCAGTATTCATAAAGGATCTACCAAGGATAATCGACATACTATCGTCCTCGGGAATATCAAGAATAACAAAGTCCGCTAAGATAGTAATGTTTGCAACCACAACAGGCACATCCTCACAAATACTGATAGGTATAGCAGTTGATTTATCAGCCATTTGCAAAGATATTTCAGTAGGTGTCAACTTATTCAATTCAAGTCTACGATATAAAGAGAGAGGCATAACACTAACACTGGCTCCAAGATCACATAAAGTAGTTTTAACATGGTTTCTTTTAATGGAGCATGGTATAGTTGGTACTCCTGGATCTCCAAGTTTCTTAGGTATCCCACCTTTAAAAGTATAATTAGCAAGCATGGTAGAAATTTCAGCTTCCAATATCTTTCTTTTATTTGTAATGATATCTTTCATGTATTTAGCATAAGGACTTACTTTAAGCATATCAGTTAAGCGCATACGTAAGAAGATATGTCTAATCATTTCAGCAAAGTGCTCAAAATCCTCATCATCCTTTTTCTTGGATGGCTTAGGAGGAAAAGGCATGGGTTTCTGAACCCATGGTTCTCTTTCTTTACCGTGCTTCCTCGCAACAAAGTATCTCTTATCATAATGTTGATTTTTTGATTGTGGGTTATCAAGATCAGCAACAGGTTCAATCTCTACATCATTATTATTGATAGGTTGAGCATCAACATGAACATTCTCATTGACATTATCACTAGGTTCATGTTCATCACCAGATTGTGTTTCAGCATCAGAAATAGAAATATCATTGGGCTCCATAGGTGTGTCTACAACAGGTTCACAAGAAGCATGCAAAGTCCTATCATTTTTCTTTTTCTTCTTTTTAAAAGGACTAGGTGCATCTATATTATCTCTTTGAGAATCTTTCTTAATTCTCTTAGGGTGGCCTTCAGGATACAAAGGTTCCTGAGTCATTTTACCATTTCTAGTAGCCACTATAATAGCAAAATCATGTTTATTATTTAGTTCATCGAGCAAATCACTTTGAGATTTAAGTACTTGTTCTGCTTGAGTGGTATCCATGGAAGCATATTTACTAATGAGTTTAAGTTCACCTTTAACTCTACCCATATAATCACTGAAGCGTCCAATCATGTAAGAGTTACTCTTTAATTCTCTACCAACATAAGCATTGAAATTTTCTTGTCTAGACATAAAGTCATCAAATTCATCCAAGGATGGGCTAGCAAACTTAGTAGACAGGATTTCAACTTCATCATATCTATAGAGAGAATTTACCTTTACTACTTGTGACGGGTTATCAAGACCATGTGTTTCTTCAATAGGTGGTATATTAAGACCATGTATTTCTTCAACAGGAGGTAAATTCTTAACATCTTCAGCTTTAATACTTTTTTCTTTCATAGATTTCTTTGCCTCTTGCATATCTTCAGGACTGAGAAATAGAACACCTCTGTTCTTCGGAGTTGGTTTAGGAGTTGGCTCAGGATTTGGCTCAAGAGTTGGTTCAGGAAGTGTTCAATTATTTTCATTAGTCAACGTATTATTCAATAGCAATTCAGCTTGATCGACTGTTCTTTCCCTGAAAACACAACCAGCACAACTATCCAAGTGGTCCTTGGAAGCATCGGTTAGTCCATTATAAAAGATATCAAGTATTTCATTTTTCTTAAGAGGATGATCAGGCAAAACATTAAGTAATCGTAGAAGCCTCCCCCAAGCTTGTGGGAGACTCTCTTCTACAATTTGCACAAAATTATATATTTCCCTCAAGGAAGCTTGTTTCTTATGAGTAGGGAAATATTTAGCAGAGAAATAATAGATCATATCCTGGGGACTACGCACACAACCAGGATCAAGAGAATTAAACCAAGTTTTAGCATCACCCTTTAATGAGAATGTAAATATCTTAAGGATATAATAGTAGCGTGATTTCTCATTATTAGTGAACAGGGTGGCTATATCATTCAATTTAGTAAGATGTGCCACAACAGTTTCAGATTCATAGCCATAAAAAGGATCAGATTCGACCAAAGTAATTATCTCAGGATCGACGAGAATTCATAATCCTTATCAGTAACAAAGATAGGTGAAGTAGCAAAAGCAGGGTCATATTTCATTCTAGCATTCAGAGATTTCTGTTTCAGTTTAGCTAATAACTGCTTAAGATCAAATCTATCATTGTAAGCAAGAAACTCTCTAGCCGTGTCTTCATCCATAACATAACCCTCAGGAAAAACAGGTAATTCATACTTAGGGGGAGAACCTTCATCATCACTATCTTCAATAATTTCATTTTCAATAATTTCATTCTCTCTAACCCTAGCAAGTTGTTCATCAAGAAATTCACCTAATGGCACAGTAGTATCAAGCATAGAAGTAGTTTCATCATAAGTATCATGCATAGTAGAAGTGGCATCATCAATAATATGTGACATATCAGAATTAATAGCACAAGGAGGTTTTGGTGTCGCAAGCTTACTCATAATAGAAGGAGAATCTAGTGCAGAGCTAGATGGCAGTTCCTTACCTCCCCTCGTAGTTGAGGGATGAATCTTAATTCTTTCGTCTTTCAAGTTCTCCATAGTGACCAGCACATATATATCCCAAGTGACTCAAAGAATAGAGCTATGCTCCTCGGCAAAGGCGCCAGAAAATAGTCTTGATAACCCACAAGTATAGGGGATCGCAACAGTTTTTGAGGGTAGAGTATTCAACCCAAATTTATTGATTCGACACAAGGGGAGCCAAAGAATATTCTCAAGTATTAGCAGTTGAGTTGTCAATTCAACCACACCTGGATAACTTAGTATCTACAGCAAAGTATTTAGTAGCAAAGTAGTATCGAAGTAACGGTAATAGTGGGAAAAGTACCAATAGCAGTTTTGTGGTAATTGTACAGTAGCAACTGTAAAGTAACTAAGCAAAGCACAATATGTGAAAAGCTCGTAGGCATTGGATCAGTGATGGATAATTATGTCGGATGCCATTCCTCATGTAATAGTTATAACATAGGGTGACAAAGAACTATCTCCAGTTCATCAATGTAATGTAGGCATGTATTCCGACTATAGTCATACGTGCTTATGGAAAAGAACTTGCATGACATCTTTTGTCCTACCGTCCCGTGGCAGCGGGGTCCTAATGGAAACTAAGGGATATTAAGGCCTCCTTTTAAAAGAGTACCGGACCAAAACATTAACACATAGTGAATACAAGAACTCAAACTACGGTCATCACCGAGAAGTATCCCGATTATTGTCACTTCGGGGTTATCGGATCATAACACATAATAGGTGACTATAGACTTGCAAGATAGAATTAAGAACTCACATATATTCATGAAAATATAATAGGTTCAGATCTGAAATCATGGCACTCGGGCCCTAGTGACAAGCATTAAGCATAGCAAAGTCATAGCAACATCAATCTTAGAACATAGTGGATACTAGGGATCAAACCCTAACAAAACTAACTTGATTAGATGGTAAATCTCATCCAACCCATCACCGTCCAGCAAGCCGACGATGGAATTACTCACACACGGCGGTGAGCATCATGAAATTAGTGATGGAGGATGGTTGATGATGACAACAACGATGAATACCCCTCTCCGGAGCCCCGAACGGACTCTAGATCAGTCCTCCCGAGAGAGATTAGGGCTTGGCACCGGCTCCGTATAATAAAACGCGATGAATCTTTCTCTCTGATTTTTTTCTCCGTGAAAGCAAATATATGGAGTTGGAGTTGAGGTCGGTGGACGTCCAGGGGGACCACGAGGCAGGGGCGTGCCCTAGGGGAGGGGGCGGCCCCCCACCCTCGTGGACAGGGTGCGGGCCCCTGACGCTGATTCTTTCGCCAGTATTTTTTATTAATTCTGAAAAGTTACTCTGTGGATTTTTAGGTCATTCTGAGAACTTCTATTTCTGCACAAAAATAACACCATGGCAGTTCTACTGAAAACATCGCCAGTCCAGGTTAGTTCCATTCAAATCATGCAAGTTAGAGTCCAAAACAAGGGGAAAAGTGTTTGGAAAAGTAGGTACGACGGAGACGTACCATTCATCTCTTGTATTCAATCTTTGCCCAAAACCTGAGATTAGTACCTGTGGGTTGCTAATAGTGTTGATTACTCCTTGTAGTTGATGCTAGTTGGTTTATTCGGTGGAAGATCATATGTTCAGATCCTTAAGGCATATTAATACACCTCTGATTATGAACATGAATATGATTTGTGAGTAGTTACGTTTGTTCCTGAGGACATGGGAGAAGTCTTGCTATAATAGTCATGTGAATTTGGTATTCGTTCGATATTTTGATGAGATGTATGTTGTCTTTCCTCTAGTGGTGTTATGTGAACGTCGACTACATGACACTTCACCATTGTTTGGGCCTAGAGGATGGCATTGGGAAGTAATAAGTAGATGATGGGTTGCTAGAGTGACAGAAGCTTAAACCCTAGTTTATGAGTTGCTTCGTAAGGGGCTGATTTGGATCCACATGTTTCATGCTATGGTTAGGTTTACCTTAATACTTCGTTTTTAGTTGTGTATGCTTGCAATAGGGGTTAATAATAAGTGGGATGGTTGTTCAAGAAAGGGCAGTACCCAAGCACCGGTCCACCCACATATCAAATTATCGAAGTAACGAACGCGAATCATATGAGCGTGATGAAAACTAGCTTGACGATAATTCCCATGTGTCCTCGGGAGTGCTTTTCTCTATATAAGAATATGTCCAGGCTTGTCCTTTGCTATAAAAATGATTGGGACACCTTGCTGCACTTTATTTACTTTTGTTACTTGTTACCCGTTACAAATTACCTTATCACAAAACTATGTGTTACCAATAATTTCAGTGCTTGCAGAGAATACCTTACTGAAAACCGCTTGTCATTTCCTTCTGCTCCTCGCTGGGTTCGACACTCTTACTCATCGAAAGGACTACGATAGATCCCCTACACTTGTGGGTCATCACTACTACACATGCCTTTGTCTCTCTTTGACACACATTCCATACCATTCCCCCTTCCCTATACTAGCTTTACATCATTAGTGGTCTCTCTTCTCCACATACACACACACCCTCTCACGCACATGCGTGCACACAAACACATACAAACACCCATCTATCTGGATCCTTCTTTTAAGACACACACCCCCTTGCATATTGTCTCCAGCTCTATGTATGTATATACCCCCCCCCCTCTCTCTAGCTCAGATGCACACCAAAATTCTCCATCTCTCTAACTCACACATCTCTCCCCATGTCCGCATGTGTATCTCACACACTCACTCTATGATTATGTCTATGTGTCTCCACGTTGCACAACACAAAGCCCCATGCACATGTCTCTCTCTATCCTCCACAAATAGAGACACAAAGAATCTCTTATCATTGCCTCAGTCTCTACACATATCACACATGCACGCTCCCTCTCTCTCGCACCACGCTCAACAAAGGTTTTCCCGTGAATAACTTACCGTCTATTCATCAACAGTCATGGCAGTACGACAAACATGAGACGTGAAAATGAATAAAACTACACGTGCTTAGACCACCTAGTATGACTACTAGGACTAGAGCAAGCCGAAAGCGTGCCGCTGTCACCCCCTCCTTATCGGGGACGGGAAAACCTTTTGTTTTACACAGTCGAGAAGTAATCGTCCTATGACCCTACATGCTCAGCCATTGAATAGAATGTAGCGACCAGACCTCAAACAATCTAGTCTCTGTGCATCAGTGTCATCCCTGGATCGGTAATGCTGACACGCACAGTACTCGAGGATTTATAATAGAGTTTCAATAACACACTTATTACATCGAGTGTCTCAAAAGAGAACTTATTACAACAATATGGCTTAAGTCCATCTAAACAAGATAGCAGCGGAAGTCTTGGAAGATAAAGTGAGTCCATCAACTCCAATGGCATAGCTGAGTGAACGACAACGACCTATAGCACCTTACTCGTCGTCTGAAAAGTCTGCAACATGATATGTTGCATCCCGAAACGGGTCAACACATGGAATATGCTGGCAATGCAACACATAGAGTAATGAACAGGTAAATGCTATCACTACATGCATATATGGCTGGTGGAAAGCTCTATGGTTACGGTTTTGCATAAAGCCAACTTTTCCCTACAACAAAGGAATAAATTTCATTTAACTATCATGGTGGTTGTTAAACATCGAGAAGGTTCCTCCAACTCAATCCCAATTAAGCATCATCAATTAACCCAATCAAATTAATTTAAAGTGATGAGATCAACATGATAATCTAAGAACCAGATACTCAAGATGTCCATAACCAAGAACACGGCTAACCATGATTAGTTTGTACACTTTACAGAGGTTTGTGCACTTTTCCCCACAAGACTCAATCTCCTCCGTTGAATTTCTCGCACCACATGACGTTTGAGAAACGGATGACCGAGACATAGTCTTTCAGAAGCATTAACTCTTTACTCTCTGTAGACAGTACCACCTACATCCCCTACATCTGCTAGTCTACCACTGAAAGAGGTCACACAACTTATTCAACTATGCTAGAGACCATAATGGCTTGTGGCTGCACACGTAAGTTTCTCGCATGAATAATCTTATGATCCCTTTGAGCTTGGGTGGCGAACAGTAGGATGATCACACGGGTACTCCGGGATATCCTAGGACAACACTGGATTCTCCAGGTGCCCTGACAACCACTGGGTGATGAGGATATAGACCTAGGGTAGGGTCATAGGCCTGACCTACTTACCATACCCAAGGTCACTACCCTAGAAGCAAAGATGCTCAAGAGATAATAGGGAGTACCCAAGGAAGACGTCAAGTGATATCCACTCGACCAATCATATCACTTGGGTATCCCAACTTCCCAAAGATTAGTCGGCCGTACAAGAAACGACTCGACCTATGAAGACCAGGAGTCATATGGAACTACAACGGTCGGACGTTCACTCCGTAGTCTTCATGGACATTAATGACACTTAAAGCTGGCGTTATCAGTAACGCTCCTCCTTTATGTACATTGAACACTCTGTAACGGAGGGGAGTTGGGGTCCTGGCGCACTCTATATAAGCCATCCTCCTCCTCCGGGACAAGGGTTCGCACCCCTTGTAAACATCACACACATATAATCCAATCGACCGCCTCCGGGCACCGAGACGTAGGGCTTTTACTTCCACCACGAAGGGCCTGAACTCGTAAACCTTGTGTGTACAACTTCACAATAGTTGAGATCTTGCCTCTCCATACCTACCCCCCATTCTACTGTTAGTCTTAGGACCACGACAGTTGGCGCCCACCTTTGGGCAGGTGTCTTAGCGACTTGATTGGTGAAGTTGCAATTTTTCAGATCCCCATTGACATGATTTCCGGCGGTGGATTAGCTGAGGGCCGCGAGATCCGTCTTGGCGTGCTCGTTTTCATCGCTGATGACTCCGCCTGGCTTCAGGAAGCTCCCCTTGACATCGAGGCACTCCCCGTCCGACGGGCTACACACTTTCGCGCATGCGTATGCGGCGTCCTTCTCCGGCAACCATCGACCCAGTATCGATCGTCTCCCGTGGTGTCTTCTCCCCCCGCTGTTCGCTGCCGCAAGCGATCCGGTCGGTCGCGGCTTTAGTGGTGGGTAAAACATGTGGTGGCTCGTCATTCGGCCACCCATCAAGTCGCGACAATCGAGCCCGATGAAACTCTCTATGGCATGTTTGATCTGTCGACTGGCTCCATCGAGACCGCATCCGAGTGTGGTAGCAGCGACCCTGTGGACGAAGTTTTAATGGTCGACGGACCACATAGTCCTCCTGGCTTCCGCCGCGACGACGGCGGTAAGGGGGTGGCGGCGATCCGTCGCGCGTTCACAAGGAGTACCGTCCCGAACCCCTCTCTTCGCAACAGAGGGAAGAACTTCGCCGCAACATGGATGCACTTCACATGCCCATCATTGGGGAAACCCCTGAGGCTCGGGCCTTGGAAGAGGTGCGCTTGGCCAATTTGGCCAAGCATACTCGACTAGAGAACCTTCAGCACGCACTCGACGAGCGCGCTCGGGAGCGGATCCCCGAGTCCAGTAGACTACAACTTTTTCCACCTCAACCTAAGGTATACCACACTCCGATTCAAATTCTCACTACTGCGGCCCGTATAGCGGAGTCAATTCAGCCTTCCCAGTTGGAGGCCGGCAGAGGTTTGATGCAGATCCAGGCTTTACTCCGGGTAGCAGGGGAACAGAACACAGCGGTGTCCCAGTCGCGGGACATGATTCATAGCAGGTCCGTCATGGCGGATACAGTTCAGTCGGCCCATAGCCCAAGATCGCCTCTGCGATGCGGAGGTCGTGGGCATCAGCAGGATCAGTACATGAACCATGAGCAATATGATCACCGACTCGGCCGTGACGACCGTCGTCGGCTTCCCACGCCTCCTCCGAGGAGTGGATCATATGTGCCTCGGCAATATGATGACAGACACCTTCATAGTGGCAAGCGCAGAGTACCGGTCGACCCAAGACAGCCAGGCTTTGACGCAAGATCTATTCTCATTCAAGGTCTAGTCAATCGGAACAAAGCGCACGGAGAAGACCCTCACAGAGATCGTCCGACTGGCAGTAAAGTTCACGTTTTGGGTCCAGAGTGTTTCAGCAGAGCCATCAGAGCAGCAATGATTCCTCCCAACTTCAGGTTGGCGACTGGAGTCAGCAAGTTCACTAGAGAGTCTAAGCCTGAAACTTGGCTTGAGGATTACCGAGTGGCTGTGCAGATTGGTGGCGGAAATGATGAAGTGGCCATGAAACATCTTCCTCTGATGTTAGATGGACCAGCCAGAGCCTGGTTGACTCAGTTAGCCCCAGGCAGTATATTCAGTTGGGAGGAGCTTGCCTGAGTATTCTCAGAACTTTCGAGGGAACTTGCAAGCGGCCGGCAGGATTAACAGAGTTGCAGCATTGTGTACAGAAACTGAGTGAGACTCTAAGGGATTACATTCAGAGGTGGACCACTTTGCATCACACGGTGGAGAATGTATTTGAGCACCAAGAAGTGTGTGCCTTCAAGGAAGGCGTTAAGTATCGGGAGCTGGTCCTGAAGTTCGGTCGGACTGGAGATATGTCCCTGACTCGGATGATGGAAATAGCCACCCGGTACGCTAACAGAGAAGAAGAGGATCGACTCCGTAGTGGAAAGGGAAAACTAGTCGGCCAGGATGCCGGTGGAGGTAATTCCAATCGGAAACAGAAACGTAAGGCGGAAACTGCAACGCCTGGTGAGATTGCAGCAGTAGTTCAAGGAAAGTTTAAAGGAAAACCTAAAGGGCCCTAGACCCCTAAAAAGGTAAAAGATCAAGCGGGCAATGATGTGTTGGATTTACCATGTCATATTCATATGAAGAAGGATGAAGAGGGTAATCTGATTTATCCTAAGTACACCACTCAGCAATGTCGACTCCTGATCCAGCAATTCCGAGAGAAACAGCCCAGCGAGAAGGAAAAGGAGTCGGACAAGGACAAGGATGACGAGGAAGATGATGGTTATCCTAAGGTCAATTCCACCCTAGTGATTTTTGCTGATGTTGAGAGCAAAAGTCGATTGAAAGTTATCAACAGAGAAGTAAATATGGTTGCTCCGGCAACGACGACCACATACCTGAAATGGTCACAAACAAGCATCAGATTCGATCAGTCTGATCACCCAACGCGTATAGCCACCCCTGGGAGGCAAGCGTTGGTGGTCGACCTAGTGGTTGAAGGCACTCGTCTAACCAAAGTGCTTATGGATGGTGGTAGCGGCCTGAATATCCTTTATGCTGAAACATTGAAGGGGATGGGCATTCCGATGTCCAAGCTTAGCGAAAGCAATATGAGTTTCCACGGCGTTATACCTGGAAAGAAAGCCGAATCACTCGACCAGATCGCCCTTGACGTGGTTTTTGGTGATTCAAAGAATTACCGCAAGGAGAAGTTGACATTTGAAGTAGTGGATTTCTAGAGTGCTTATCACGCTATTTTGGGTCGACCTGCTTATGCGCGTTTTATGGCTCGACCATGTTACGTGTACCTCAAGCTGAAGATGCCTGGCCCCTGAGGAGTGATCACAGTCATTGGTAATCGGCAGAAGGCAGAAGAATGCTTCCAGAAGGGTTAATTGTCAATGCACAAATAGCAGCAGTTGAACTCCAAGAATATCAGAAGAATGCAGACCCGAGTGATTTGCTCCGAGCCAAGAAGCTTGCCACAGATTCTGCATTTCAGTCGTCTGGAGAAATGAAGCCGGTTCATATTCATCCGACCGAACCCAATGCTGCACCGACTCATATCTCAACAACACTCGACAGCAAATAGGAAGAAGTGCTCATCCAGTTCCTCCATGAGAACTGGGACATCTTTGCATGGAAACCTTCTGACATGCCGGGTGTACCCAGGGGACTAGCTGAGCATCGTTTGCGTGTCGATCCAAAGGCAAAACCTGTCAAAGAGCACCTTCGGCGGTCCGCCGTGCAGAAGAGAAAGGCAATTGGCGAGGAAGTGTCTTGGCTCCTAGCGGCGGAGTTCATCCAGGAGATTTACCACTCCAAGTGGCTTGCCAATGTAGTCATGGTCCCCAAGAAGGACGATTCACTTTCTATGTGCATCGATTTCAAGAATATCAATCGCGCCTGCCTGAAGGATCATTTCCCTCTCCCCCGCACCGATCAGATTGTCGACTCGACTATGGGGTGTGAGCGCTTGTCTTTTCTGGATGCATATTCCGGGTATCATCAGATCCAACTGTATGGTCCCAATGAAATAAAAACGGCTTTGATCACCCCATTTGGGTGCTTTTGCTATATCACCATGCCATTTGGTCTAAAAAATGTTGGCTCCACATTCATGAGGATGATTGATAAGTGCATGCTCACTCAAATCAGTCGGAATGTGGAGGCATATATGGATGACATTGTGGTTAAGTCGCGTACAGGTTCCGACCTACTGACCGACCTCGGGAAACCTTTGCCAACCTAAGAAGGTATGACATCAAGCTTAATCTATCAAAGTGCACATTCGGAGTCCCAGGTGGACAGCTGCTCGGTTTCCTAGTTTCCGAACGAGGGATCGACGCGAACCCAGAGAAATTCGGTGCCATTCTCCGGATGAAATGCCATGTGTGTGTGCATGACGTTTAGAAGCTTACTGGTTGTCTGGCCGCCTTGAGTCAATTCATTTCTCGTCTCGGTGAAAAGGCCTTACCTCTTTACCGATTGATGAAGAAATCTGATAAATTCGAGTGGACTAATGAAGCTGACGCAGCGTTCGGAGAGCTCAAAGCCCTACTTTCCACCCAGCCGGTGCTTGCTGCACCAATCAACAAAGAGCCTTTACTTCTTTACATTGCAGCCACTGGACAAGTCGTTAGTACAGTACTCACGGTCGAGCGAGAGGAAGAAGGAAAAATCTATAAAGTTCAACACCCGGTATATTATCTTTCTGAAGTTTTGACTCCTTCCATGCAGAGATATCCGCATTATCAGAAGCTTGTTTATGGAATCTACATGACCATGAAGAAGGTTGCACACTATTTCTCTGATCACTCCATTATAGTCGTCAGCGACGCACCATTATCTGAAATTCTGAACAACAGAGATGCAACTGGTCAAGTGGCAAAATGGGCAATTGAACTCCTTCCATTGGATATCCAGTTTGAGGCAAAGAAAGCTATCAAGTCCCAAGCAATTGCAAATTTCCTTGCTGAGTGGATCGAGCAGCAGCTGCCGACTCAAGTTCACTCGGAGCACCGGACCATGTTCTTCGATGGCTCCAAGATGCTGAATGGTTCCAATGCTGGGGTAGTATTGGTATCCCCCTGTGGAGACAAGATCTGCTATGTTCTCCAGATGCATTTTGATTCCTCCAACAATGAAGCAGAATACGAAGCACTTTTGTATGGGTTACGTAGCTATTTGACTCGGCGTCCATCGCCTCATGGGCTACGGTGACTCGGATTTGGTGGTCAATCAAGTTCTGAAAGAGTGGGATGTCAGGAGCCCGGCTATGACTTGTTATTGCAACGCAGTCACTACTAGAAAAATGGCTATAAATGGGATTGACACTAATGGCGCACCAGACAAGTGGTGCGCCATTAGTATATACTAATGGCGCACATCCTTCTGATGCGCCATTAGAGTTGAAACTACTAATGGTGCACCTGGCACACGGTGCGCCATTAGTATCAAATTTTTTTTGAACTAGTGCGCCTGTCCAAACATACTAATGGCGCATCCACAGGCAGTGCGCCATTACAAGTTGTAACTAGTAATGGCGCACCTGCCAGAGAGTGCGCCACTAATGTTGTTTTTTTATTATTTTTTATTCCTTTTTTTGCAAAACTACTAATGGCGCACTCGCACGCGGTGCGCCATTACTAGTTTAAACTAGTAATGGCGCACCGTGGTGTAGTGCGCCATTAGTATGTTTTTTTTGCAAAACTACTAATGGCGCACCACCAGGGGGTGCGCCATTAGTAACCTGGATTACTAATGGCGCATTTGTGGTTGGTGCGCCATTAGTAAGTGGGCAGCAACAAGATATTTTGGACAGCCTCTCCTCCCACACTCACTTTCTCCCCACTTCATTCTCTCCACCGCCTCCTCCTTGTCTCGGGTGCCTCCTCTTTTTCACCTCATTTCCACCATAAATTCATTCAAATTAAGTGGTTAAGTTACCTTGTTTTGCTAGGTAAGTAAGGGCGGAAGCTATATTTATGTTGTTCTCCCTACAACAATGTGCACATGCACTTTTTATGGCCTAGCTAGATCTATGTATGTTCGTGGTGTTGCATATGTTTGTGGTTTTGCATATGTGTTTGTGTTTGGAGGTGTACCGGTATTTGAAATGCGATAGTTGCCAATATTTTGCCGGAATGTTGATTCATTTCCGTTTCGGCGAGAATTTTGGCATTAAGCATTCTTTTTGGTCCTATTTTTAGGGAAAGTCATGCCAAATTTTTTCTTGGTTCTAAAATATCGTTTTGCTCTACCCCGCAGGCGACCATGGTCCGCACGATGACCGAAGGCATCGTGAATAGGTTTTTGAGGTCCGCGAAGGCCGAGATGCTTCAAAAGAACGAGACGGAGATAAGATGTCCGTGTCGAAGATGCAAGCTGAATAGCCTTATTGCGGACCCGGATTCCGGGCAGGTGCGGGACCACCTGCTCTTGCGTGGTTTCATGGATGGCTATCGGTGGCAAGGTGATGAAGATGACTACGAAGTCGTCCATGGGGGCCGGGCAAGAAATGAGGAAGGGCAGCAAGACAACCACCGCTGCTCGGGCGGGCGAGAAGACGAAGAATCCCCAGGAGATGATCACGACGGTGATGCTGTACACAGTCATCATGTAGAAGAAGATGCAGGACATGATGATGATGCTGGCGGAGCAGACGAAGCTGGACCATCGATGGGCTGGGTGCAGGACCCTCATATTCAAGAGCTGCTTCTCAAGCAGACGGATAACGCAAGAGCTGCCGCCCGAGAGAAAGCCAAGATGGATCAACTTGAGTTAGACGCGGTTACTCCATTGTATGAAGGATGCAGGCCCGAGGATACCCGCCTGAAAGTAACGCTCATGGCTCTGGAGATGAAGGTAAAACACAAAATGACCGACGCATGCTTCGACGAGAACATGTCATTCTGGCACGAACGTCTTCCCAAGGGGAACAAGTGCCCGACCAGTTTGGAGGAGGCGAAGAAAATCGTGTGTCCTCTGGATTTACCGCACGTGAAATACCATGTGTGCATGAACAATTGCATCATTTATCGGGACGAGCACGCGGAGTCTACCATATGTCCGGTGTGCGGTGTCACTCGATACAAGAAGAGGAAGAAAGCTCCTCGAAAAGTGGTGTGGTACTTTCCGATCACTCCTCGTCTGCAGCGGTATTTCGCGGACCCTAAGGTAGCAAAGCTCCTGCGTTGGCACGCGGATAGGGAGGAGAAGAAGCGAGAAGATGACGCAAATGATCCGGAGATAGATAAAAAAGACAAGATGCTGAGTCACCCTAAGGATGCGAGCCAGTGGCAAGCGTTGAACTTCGAATACCCAGAATTTGGGAACGATAGAAGGAACATCGTGCTGGGCGCGAGCACCGATGGAGTCAATCCGTTTGGCAGCCAGAGAAGCACACATAGCACCTGGCCTGTGTTCGTGTGGATGTACAACCTTCCCCCCTGGTTGTGCATGAAGAGGAAGTACATTCACATGAGTATGCTAATTGAAGGGCCGAAACAACCAGGGAACGACATCAATCTGTATCTGGGGCTGCTGAAAGAGGAGATTGACACGCTGTGGAAAACGCCAGCCAATACGTGGGACGCCGCAGAGAAAGAATATTTCCCTATGAGAGCCGCACTGCTCACGACGGTGCACGACTATCTCGGTTACGGATATCTTGCGGGGCAGGTAGTCCACGGATTTTCTGGATGCGTAAGGTGCATGGATGACACAACGTATCGCCAGCTAGATAGAGATCCCGGGTCTTCGAAAACCGTGTTCATGGGACATCGAAGGTGGCTTCGCGACGATGACCCGTGGAGGAAACGCAAGGATCTGTTCGATGGTGAAACCGAACCCCGAAAACGCCCGTGTACGAGGAGCGGCGAGGAAATAGACAAGCTGTTGAAAAATTGGAAAGACTGCCCACTGCCGGGAAAGAAGCAAAAGGCGCCAGAGCCGCTGCTGAAGGTATGGAAAACGAGGTCTGTTTTCTGGGACTTGCCGTACTGGAAGATCCACCGTGTGCCTCACAGCCTTGATGTCATGCATATCACGAAGAACGTGTGCGAGAGTCTGCTTGGTACCCTGCTCAACATGCCAGAGAGGACCAAAGATGGGCCGAAAGCAAGGGCAGACTTGAAATCAATGGGCATCAGGCAGGAGCTTCACGCTATATATGATGATGATGATGATGATGATGATGATGATGATGATGATGAGGCGAAGCAGGACACAGAAAGTCGTCGCAAAGGCAAAAAGGCCAAGAAGACCGGAAATGACTACCCTCCCGCGTGCTTCACTCTAAGTCAGGAGGAGATCGAGCAGTTTTTCACCTGCCTCCTAGGAGTAAAACTTCCTTACGGTTACGCGGGGAAGATAAGCAGATACCTAGACCCAGCGAAGCAGAAGTTCAGCGGGATGAAGTCTCACGACTGTCACGTGCTGATGACGCAGATACTTCCAGTTGCAATCCGTGGGATCATGGACGCGCACGTCCGTGAAACGCTATTTGGCCTATGCAACTTCTTCGACGTCATCTCTCGGAAGTCGATTGGCGTGAGGCAACTCAGAAGGCTACAGGAAGAGATCGTGGTGATACTATGCGAGCTTGAGATGTACTTCCCGCCCGCATTCTTCGACGTTATGGTGCATCTGCTGGTCCATATAGTGGAGGATATCATCCAACTCGGGCCGACGTTCCTGCACAGCATGATGCCGTTCGAAAGGATGAATGGTGTCATCAAAGGATACGTTCGCAACATGTCACGTCCAGAGGGAAGCATAGCCAGGGGCTTTCTGACCGAAGAGTGCATCTCCTACTGCACGAATTATCTAGGCATCGAGAACCCCGTTGGTCTGCCCGTCAACAGGCACCTCGGCAGGCTCGCTGGATGGGGTCACCGTGAGGGTCGCCGCGAAATGCATGTCGACTTCGAGGGTCGACTCGCCGACTTTGAAAGAGCAAACCTAGTCGCGCTACAACACATAGACGTGGTCGATCCTTGGGTGGTAGAGCACAAAACCTTTATTAAGAAGACGTACAATGACCGAGGCCAACAGAGGACGGACGGAGATATACTCAAAGAGCACAACTCATGTTTCACGCGTTGGTTCAAGCAGAAGCTTCTGTCGTACCCTTTACATGAGGATTCTTCCGCGGAAGAACAACTCATATTCGCCTTGTCACAGGGCGCCGAGCACAACCTGATGACCTATGAGGCGTACGATATCAACGGCTACACATTCTACACCGAGGCCAAGGACATGAAGAGCGATGGTTATCAGAACTCCGGGGTAACGATGGAATCCTACACCGGTAACGACAAGGACAGATACTACGGAAGGATCGAGGAGATCTGGGAGCTGAGCTACGCTGGAGAGAAGGTCCCGATGTTCCGTGTCAGATGGGCCAAGAACGTCATAAAAGAAGACCGGTATTTCACCACCATGGTTATACCCGAAGCCAAATCCAAGACCGCGGGCGCAAACGTCACCGCGAAAAATGAGCCATGGGTACTGGCTTCCCAAGTGGACCAATGCTTCTTCATTACCGACCCGCCAAAGCCCAGTCGTGTTGTCGTGAGGAGAGGCAAAAGGAAGATCATCGGAATGGATGGAGTAGCCAATGAGCAAGACTTCGACAAGTACGGCGACCCGAGGATCGAACATGACGACGATGATGAAGTAGCAGCATACACCACAAGAAGAAGCAGGACCACCCTACCTAAAGGACGTCCGTTCCATAGAAGAACTCCATTTGCGAAAAAGAAGGGCAAGAAGATTGTGAACAGATAGCTAGCTAAGATCGATTGAATTTAAATCGTAGACTTCATTTCTCGATTATATTTCATGGGCACTTTTTGAACTATCATGAATATTTTTTAATTTCATGGACACTCGATCTCGATCCTCCTCCATCTCGATCGCTATCCCACCTCGCCAGATCCGGTCCACAGGCCGCCGCCGCCGACCGCCCGCACCCTCTCGATTCCCCTACTCACCCGCCGCCGCCGACCCCCCGCACCCCAGATCCGGTCCACCGGCCGCCGCCGCCAACCGCCCGCACCCTCTCGATTCCCCTACTCAACCGCCGCCGCCGACCCCCTGCACCCCTCCCCTACTCAACCGCCGCCGCCGACCCCCCGCACCCCTCCCCTACTCAACCGCCGCCGCCGACCCCCCGCACCCCCCGCACCCTCCCCCGCTCCACCGGCATTACTGTTTGATGATATTTTTAAAAAAAATATTACTGTCTTATAAAAAAATATTACTATTATGATTTAAACAAGTTTGAACATATTTAAACACAAATAAGTATCAAACAACATTTTAAATGCATAAAAAAATTGTGGAGCCTGGGAATCGAACCCAGGACCTCCTGGTGTGAGAACTAGCTGCTGACCAGTCGAGCTAGTAGAGAAGACCTGACATGTATCAGGTCAGGTGGTAGATAACTGTTGGCTCGAGCAGAAATAAAAAAATACTAATGGCGCACCTCACCCTGGTGCGCCATTAGTATGTATGTACTTATGGCGCACCGAGGGGTGGTGCGCCATTAGTATTGTGGCGCCCCTACTTCGTACCGATCCCCTCTCTCTCCCTCGCCCGCGCCCGCGATCCCCTTCCCCGATCTCCTCTCCCGACGCCACCGTCGCCCCGCCCCGACACCACCATCGCCCCGCCGCCCTCGACGCCACCGTCGCCCCGCCGCCCCGACACCACCGTCGCCTCGCCGCCCTCGACCCCGCCCCGACGCCACCGTCGCCCCGCCGCCCTCGACGCCACCCCGACACCACCGTCGCCCCGCCACCCTCGACCCCGCCCCGACGCCACCGTCGCCCCGCCGCCCTCGACGCCGCCCCGACACCACCGTCGCCCCGCCGCCCCGACACCACCGTCCGTCGCCCCGCCGCCCCGAACCAGGGAGCGGAAGCGCGGCCAGCGTGCGAACGAGCGAAGAAGGCGGCCATCCTCGTCCTCAACCTGTCGTCGACATCGTCGATTCCAGCTCTCGCAGTAAGGTATGCGGCTGGTTCGTCCCTTGTCATGGCCAGATTGATTTTTTTCGGTAAACTAGGCTAGGGTTCGATGGATTATGGAGATTCATGGTGATTCATCAGTGAATAAATTCGTTCCAAGAACAAGATCATGGCCATTTCCTGTGCTAGCTAGAGCCGTTGTCAGCCTGTGCAAGGTTCAAAACAAGTTGTCAGCGTCTTTGTGCTGTATACTTTGTATGAAAATAGCATCGCTAATAGTAATCACCGAGGGATAAAAAATACGAATGATATTATAGTTTTTCTATACTTCAAGTTTCTATTTTGTATATGCTCACCTGCATCTGCTCCGGTATAATGTCTTTGACGTGATAATGCAATTAAAAAGCAATATTGGTTGAGAGAAATTGCTGTACTGGTTAAGACAACTGATTTTCATACAATGGCACCAGTGCACAAACAGTGTGAGTGGTGTGTACTTATTTCAGAGATGATTGGTGTCGGCTCAGCGGCTGCCATTTAATCAAATCACAATTCGTAGACTACTGATTCCTGAACTCTTTATGGTTTGTTGTTTCAACTCTTGAACTACTGGATCTTGCATCTGTGTTTAGCTAGTAGAGTATAAAATCCAAATTCTTATGACCAGAAGCATGAATGGTTGTTTTAATGTTGCTCTCTGTTAATGTCACTGAATCTGATGCAAATGATAATCTAAGCCCAAAAGAAAATTTTTCTAATTCAGTCAACGTCGAGCTGCTGTTCTCTGCTCATGTGGAACATTGCGTTACATTTTTGCATCTTCAGAAGTGCGGTTGTCCATGGCATGGAGTTTTTGTACTGTTGTTAAGGTTCAGGACAAGCCCGTGACTATCGTGTTTCTAGTAGCTAAAATCTATTTGTTCCTATTGGCATTGGCTTGATTGTTCTAAAACTCAGAACCTGTTGGACAATGACATTATTTGTAACGGCAGCATGAGAGGAGGAAGATTTTGGTTTCTTGTTCTGTATTAATAACTTCCTATAAGCAATGCACCTCTGATGATTTTGTCAAAAGCGTGTCGAGTCGATATTCTCAATATATTATTCTTTATCAGTTTACAAGTTGATTAATTTCCTCTGATTATTCTCAAATTCTTGAATTATTTGTAATGTCTTGCAGAATTATTTGTGCCTTTGTTTTTTCCTAAGTTTAGGATGCACTCTGTTAGGTTTTAGAAAAAGTAGACGAGAGAGATTAAAGGGGTTGTGACCAATGCTCCTCCGTCCTGTAATGTGATACATTTTTTTGACAGTGTGTCGAAATGTCTTGCATTATGGGATGGAGGGAGTATTTGTCAGGTATGTGACATACTTCTCCCATAAACGTCAGGTATGTGACATTATGGGATTAGGGGTTACAAAAAACATCAGTTACAAAAAAGTTCAGATTGTAAAATGTTCATTTTGCAGCTAGTGCCCATTTTGAGTAATTGCTTAGAGGGATGATCCTGTGTGAGCTGGTGGAGTGATTTGTTTTCTACATAAAGCTCTTTAGTCAGGCTGGTTTTCGTGAAATACACATGAAGCTTCACCAGCTCCTGTGGGTGTGGGATCCATGTGACATGTGACATTGCATCCATGTCCACCTGGGATAATGATTTTGCAGGTACCCCGAGAGGCCCTTGAGTTTGCCGGAATGTCGATTAACTTCCGTTCCGGCAAATTCGGGTACTCCATATGTCCTATTTTCAGCAAAGGTCATGCTGAAATTTTCCGTGAATTTTAGCATGACTTTGCTAAAAATAGGACATATGGGGTACTTGTGACTAATGCATGGGCCGGGGTATCGTAGTAGTTAATTAAGTAGGATCAAGTGCCCCGGCGTACTTGTGACTAATGCATGGCTTTTAGGGTGCCTCGGTGTCGATAAAAACCGAAATGATGAAAGCTTAGGCTTTTAGGGTGCCTCGGCGTCGAAAAACCCTCAATGATAAAAGCTTAGATTTTAGGATGCCTCGGTGTCGACAAACCCTAAATGATGAGACCATGATCTTGTTCGTTGACAATAACCAACTTTTTGACCAAGCTTTGTTTCTATTTAGAGAGAAACATGGCCCACAACGATGAGGCCGGGGGTTCGGGCGGCAAGGCATTCTGGGAGCTGTCCCAGGAGATGGAGGAACAACCTCACTTGTATGAGGCCGCCGCCTTCCCCACCGATCCTGAGACCACTGATGGTGCCGCCGAGGATGACCACACTGATGCCACCACTGATGGTGCCGCCGAGGATGCCACCACTGATGATGGCGGCGCACGCACAGATGGCAGCCAACCGAAGAGGCAACGGAAGGACCGGCGCCCGACCGTGCTCCGCACCCTCAAGGAGGAAGTTACTGAAGTGGACTCCAACGGGAATCCAACGGCGCCCGAACGAATAGTCAAGGGGTACTCGCTTCAGCTCGGGTGCATTGTCCGGAGCACCGTCTCGATCAACACCGAGAACCTGAGGCATCCTGACAGAGGGAATTTGCGCAACCTCCTCTTCACGAAGCTGCACGAACGATACAAGTTCCCCGCTGAATTTGCAAACACAAGCCTCAAAGGGAATAAAGTGAACAATGCTGCCCTCACGAAGATGAGCAAGGCCCTGTCTACTTGGAAAAGCAATGTGAAAAGAATGATCGAGAAAGGTGAGAGTTATCAGAAGATCAAGGAGAAAAATCCTTCGATCACCGAAGATGACTACAACGACTTCAAGATCAATTGCTCGAGCACCGCAAACTCCCAATCAAGTGAGTGGGGGAAACAAATGCGGGAGCTGAACATAGGGGAACACACACTCGGTCCCGGCGGTTACAGAGTGGCGGAGCCTATATGGGACAAGGAGGAGGCGGACCGTGCCGAGCAAGGCCTACCGCCCCTCTTCGATAAATACGGTGACAAGCAGACCAGGAACTTTGTCAGGGCCCGGTACAAGAAGGACCCGAAAACAAAGGAGCTTACCACGGATCCGAAGACCAGGCAGCTTGAGCTTGTTCTGGTAAGGAATACACCCCCGCGTAATTAGCTCCATATGGTTGCATTCTAATTAATGAAGCCAAATTTCTAAATGGTTCACATTCCTTCCGCAGGCGACTGAAAGCAGTAGCGCGGGGTCGACTAAGAGCAACCCTTGGGACACCACTCTAAATAGGGGGTTGAATGTAATGAAGAACAAGGATAAGCTCAGTAAGCCGACGTCAGCTGGTCGTGTGGCCGGCAAAGGCTTGTCGACAAAATGGGGGTCATACTATACCGCTGGTGTGCGGAAGGAGAAAAAGACCAGCTCGGAAAGCCAGGCGCGAGAGGTTCAAGAACTCAAGGCACAGGTGGCGCGGATTCCGGAGATTGTCCAAGAGCAAGTGGAACAACGACTCGGAGCGACGATCACCGCCATTGTGCCTACCTTGATCTCGGGGTTGAGTGCGTGGATTGCGGGCGGCCAACAGGGGCCGCCCCCGATTCCTAGCTTCACGGCTAGCAACTCGCATAATGCGATGGCGGGGCCATTGGTGCCTCCGGCGGAGGCGGCATTGGTGTCTCCGACGCCGGCACGGGAGCTTAATGCACCCGGGTGTACGCCGGCCGGCACCTCTGCAGCAAGCGGCCCCTCCGTCAACTGCACGCCCGCCGTTGGCGGTGCCTCTACATTAGCCGAGCTCGACGCCATCATCACGGTAACTAATTAAGCCTCTCTCGGCCGAGGACTTCATCTCCTTGCCTTTGACTGGGCATCCCTGACGCCCTACATGTTTTCGCAGGGCGCCGCCGACGTTCCGTGCACTCTCCTCCACTTCGTGAACAACGAGTTGGTCGATGTCGCCAAGGGCAAAATAGTTCAACCGGGCAACCCCTTGTTCCACGGTACCCAGATGCCACCCAACTTGTTTAGGGTTCAACTGGTTCGGGTGCTGCCAGGCTGCGACGAGTTGTTACCTCCGATTCGACCCGTCGGGGCCGACGATGATGACGTGATGACCCTCAGCGCATGCTTGAGCTGGCCCCTGCTTTGGCCGAAGAGCCAGATTCGTTTGGGGGCGGGGGACACCACCCCAAAGACAACACCGCCAGTCGTGCCGGCGCCAAGTCGGCCCCATGGCAAGACCGCCGCAACGGTGCCGGACATCCCTATGCCACTGGATCCAAACATGCATATGGCACAGGATCAGAACGACGACGACGACGACGATGATACATTTGGCAACGTCGATCAGTACTTTGCCGATCATGGGTACGATGGCGACTTCATGGGGCCTCCTTCTCAAGAACCAAACCCAACAAAAGACGTGTGCGATCTAGCTCGTACCGCGGAGAAGCCAAGTTGCAACAGGCGCCGTCTGGCGTTCAGCTCTCAGGAGACGCCTCCAGCTGCCGACTTCACCGAGCCTCAGATAGGCGAGGTGCGAAATATTATCAGCCCCAACACACTCAAGAAGGCGGTCTGTGAGCAAAACTCGGTCCCATTACAGGAGAAGAAGAAGGCACGCAAAAGAAAGACTAAGAAGGGTGCGAGCCAGCCGGCACAGAGTACGATCCGTGCTCAGGACGGGCCACCTTCACCGCAGGATATCTCGAGGAGGGTGCATGTGGCGGGTAGGGCGATGCTACCGACAAATATGCTCAATGCTGCAACCGGTGCTATGCGGAGTCTGCATGACAGTGTTCTTTCTTTGGAGAAGCGGCGTCTCAGGGAGAAGGATGTGGCATACCCAGTTTTCGCGGCCAAGGTGCCAGAGGGCAAGGGCTTTGTGGATAACTCCATCGGGCGTATGATCGTCCTGCGTTTTGATGACATCCACGCTATGTTGAACCTTCATCCGCTGCACTACACCTTCGTTCGGCTATTTTCGCTGAGTATGGAGATGCGGATCATTCGCGACAAGACCCCGGACATCGTGATAGTCGACCCCTTCTACATGCGTGCCAAGATCTTGGGCAGCGCTGGGGACCGGCAAGTCGCGAGTTCTTACCTCGAAGGCGTCATTCTGGCAAACCAAGATAAGGATAACTTCCTCGTGCCTTACTTTCCCGAGTAAGTCCTCCCCTCAACCGGCCCGTAACATATGAATTCTTACATTTCGATCGTTTTTCTTTTAACATTCCGTGTTTTCTGCAGTGACACATGTTGCACGCTCATCCTCCTAAGCCCCAAATATTCCATGGCCACGTATTTCGACCCGGACCGTCAGTCGAACGTAGACTACACAAATGTCAAGAAGGTTCTTGATGATGTTCTCCCCGGCTACGCCAAATCTGGAGGCACCTTCACCAGGCCTATTCGTAAGTACGGCAAGCACGTGTTCTCCCACAATACGACGTTCTGCTGCGTCAAGCAGCCGCCTGGCGGTCAGAAGGGTGCCTACTACGCCATCCATCACATGCGGGCGATCGTACGGGACCATCATCAACTTCTGCTACCGAGTAAACTCAAAGATTGGGCAAAGAGCGTGTCGGCAATCCAGGACGCGGACCTCCGACAAGAATTCTTTCGCATCCAGTCGGAGTTTGCGGAAATCATCCATCAAGATGTCCTTCGTACCTCGGGGCAGTTCTACCTCAACAATCAACCGTCCAACAGTGACATCGACACAATGCTACAAATGCAGGCTGACAACGACCGTTATTTCATGACTCCCACGATAGACGGCGGCTTCATCCACGCTCCGGTCCCTTGAGTCGAGTCGAAAGCAGTGATGCTGTGTCTAGTTCTGAAACATCGATTGGCTCATGTTGTAATTAAACTTTAATGAACTTGTAGTATGTCTCTTTGGTTTCGAGAGTCGTTCAACTTAGATGTAATCGATGCTATTAATGTCTTGCTTTTCTCTTCCGATCGTTCTGTTGCATACTTATATATTGCTTATGTATTGTCTGTGAATTGGTACTAACGTTTCGTTTGGCTAGTGCATAGCGATGCCGACGTATGTCGTGTACAAGGGTAAGGTTCCCGGAGTCTACGATGACTGGGAGGAGTGTCGGAGACAGGTTCACCGATTCAGCGGTAACAGTTACAAAGGGTACACCACTAGGGCCGAGGCCGAATCTAGATACGCCCGCTATCTAGCGGGAGAGGGGAGGGAGCGTTGGAGGAACCGGATGAAGACGAGTTTCATCGTGATGATGCTCATCGTGATGACCGCAGCTCTCTTCTATGTGATGGTAGTTTAGATGATCGATATCGACTTGTAATGTGAAGACAAACTCGCTACTCGCGGTCTCGAGACTTGTAATATAATGTTCTATCTTTGTTCGGTCTTTTCAATTCGGAGACTAATATGATGAATTGTATTCGAAGACTAATATGATGAATTGTATTCAAAGACTAATCTTCTATTGTATTCGATGAATCTGTTGTTGATGTGTGCTGTCTATATTTTGTCAAATTATACATTTTGTAACCTGTGCAAAAAACAGAAAATAAAAAATAGAAAAACCTAATATTCATACTAATGGCGCATCACATGACAGTGCGCCATTAGTATGACAAAGCATACTAATGGCGCATCACTGGGCAGTGCGCCATTAGTATGCCGCGGTTACTAATGGCGCATCTCGTGGTCGTGCGCCATTAGTATGCCAAAGCACCTGGGTATACATGGCCCCTGGGAGGCATACTAATGGCGCACCGTAGCCTATACTAATGGTGCGCCATTAGTAAAAATTACTAATGGCGTGCTAGTAATGGCGCAATAGTGATGCACCATTAATGGCCAAATTAGGTGCGCCATTAGTAGCAGTTTTTCTAGTAGTGAGTAAGGAAGTTGGAAAAGAAGCTTGAGGGGCTAGAGATTCACCATATACCCCGACTGAAAAAGCAAGCTGTAGATGAATTGGAAAAGATAGGATCCAAGAGAGAAACCATTCCTAGCAATGTGTTTTTGGAACATATTCACTCACCTTCAGTTCAGGAAGATCCTTTCACTAAAGAGCCCCCACAGCCTAAGAGCGCCACTGATCCGACTGAAGTCGAAGTCCCAACAGTGGTCGACTTGATCATGGAGGTTTTGGTCATCACTCCCGACTGGACGGTGCCATACATTGCGTACATTCTTAGGAAACAACTTCCAGAGGATGAAGAAGAGGCTCGACAGATCGTCCGATGATCCAAAGCCTTTACTGTGAAAAGAGGACAATTGTTTAGAGAAAGTGTAACTGGAGTCAGCCAGAAGTGCATCATGCCAGAAGAAGGCCAAATGATCCTCAATGATATTCACTCGGGGACCTGTGGTCACCATGCGTCCTCTCGGACCATCGTGGCCAAATCATACTAAGCCAGATTTTACTGGCCACATGCCAACGAGATGGCGAAAGAAATAGTAGACAAAGCGAAGGCTGTCAGTTTTACTCCAACACCTCCCATAATCCCGCGTAAGCTCTGAAGACTATTCCGCTCGTCTGGCCTTTTGCTGTCTGGGGGTTAGATATGGTTGGACCTTTGAGGATTGGCAGGAGTGGCTTTACCCATGTGCTCGTAGCAGTCGACAAGTTCACCAAATGGATTGAAGCCAAGCCCATCAAAAACCTTGAAGCTAGTACAACTGTCAGTTTCATTAGAGAATTAACATTTAGATATGGTGTTCCGCATAGCATCATCACTGATAATGGGTCAAACTTCAATTCTGACGAGTTCAGAGCTTTTTGTGCTCCCAAGGCACTAGGGTCGACTATGCTTCGGTCGCCCATCCGCAGTCAAATGGACAAGCCAAAAGAGAAATGGATTGATTCTCAAAGGACTGAAACCCCAATTGATGCATGACCTCAAGCATACAGCAGGCGCCTGGGTCGATGAACTGCCATCAGTACTTTGGGGATTGAGGACAACTCCTAATCGGTCGACTGGACGAACTCCCTTCTTCTTAATCTATGGAGCTGAAGCTGTACTCCCGAGTGATTTGCTTCACAATGCACCTCGAATCGAACTTTTCTCAGAAGATGAAGCAGAACAGGCTTGGCAAGATGCAGTTGATCTCCTGGAAGAGGAAAGAGAGATGGCCTTAATCTGGTTGACCATTTATCAGCAAGACCTGCGTTGATTCCATGCTAGAAACGTGAGAGGTCAGGCATTTCAGGAGGGAGACTTGGTTCTTCTGGTGGACCAGCAGAAACCACACAAACTTGCTCCTGCTTGGGAAGGCCCCTTCATTGTCACCAAAGTGCTCCACAATGAAGCATACCGTCTTTACAACGTCGAGAACAATAAAGACGAGCCAAACGCTTGGAAAGCGGAGTTGCTCCGCCCCTTTTACACTTAGGCATTCAGCCTGATAAGATGTAATAAGAGAAACCTTCTACTTTGATTGTAAAAGATTTTACAGTCTCCTGAATGATTGTTGTTCCTTTTTACATGTTTTAAATCCCCTAGTGGGTGTCTTAGCTGTGAATCCGTTTCGCCTAAGTTTAAAAAATCCTACCGAGTGGTGAGCAATCCTCTCACTCGGGGGTCTTAGCTGCGAATCCATTTCGCCTATGTTGAAAAATACTACCGAGTGGTGAGAAATCCTCTCGCTCGAGGGTTTAGCTGTGAATCCGTTTCGCCTAAGTTTAGAAAATCCTACCGAGTGTTGAGCAATTCTCTCACTCGGGGGCTTAGCTACAGTTCAGTACTCGCCTAAGTTTAAAAAATCCTACCGAGTGGTGAGCAATCATCTCACTCAGAGGCTTAGCTGCAGTCTAGTACTCGCCTAAGTTTGAAAAATCCTACCGAGTGGTGAGCAATCCTCTCACTCGGGGGCTTAGCTGCAGTCCAGTACTCGCTTAAGTTTAAAAAATCCTACCGAGTGGTGAGCAATCCTCTCACTCGGGGGCTTAGCTGCAGTCCAGTACTCGCCTAAGTTAAAAAATCCTACCGAGTGGTGAGCACTCCTCTCACTCGGAGGCTTAGCTGCAGTCCACTACTCGCCTAAGTTTGAAAAATCCTACTGAGTCGTGAGCAATCCTATCACTCGGGGGCTTAGTTGCAGTCCGATACTCGCCTAAGTTTAAAAAATCCTACCGAGTGGTGAGCAATCCTCTCACTCGGGGGCTTAGCTGCTAATCTGTTTCGCCTAAGTTTAAAAAATCCTACCGAGTGTTGAGCAATCCTCTCACTCGGGGGTTTAGCTGCAGTCCAGTACTCGCCTACGTTTAAAAAAATCCTACTGAGTGGTGAGCGATCCTCTCACTTGGGGGCTTAGCTGCAGTCCAGTACTCGCCTAAGTTTAAAAAATCCTACCGAGTGGTGAGCAATCCTCTCACTCGGGGGCTTAGCTGCAGTCCGGTACTCGCCTAAGTTTAAAAAATCCTACCGAGTGGTGAGCAATCCTCTCACTCGGGGGCTTAGCTGCAGTCCAGTACTCGCCTAAGTTTAAAAAATCCTACTGAATGGTGAGCAATCCTCTCACTCGAGGGCTTAGCTACGAATCCGTTTCGCCTAAGTTTAAAAAATCCTACCGAGTGGTGAGCAATCCTCTCACTTGGAGGCTTAGCTGAAGTCCAGTACTCGCATAAGATTAAAAACACATTCCGAGTGAGAACCAATCTTCCCACTCAGAGCCTTAGCCATACGCTCCATCCCGATCTGCAAGGACGGTGAAGGGCAGATCGATTACAACCGCCTCCTTAGAGCTGCGCCATCAAGAAGAAGGACGAGATTGAGCGTGTTGCCAAGGAGAACTGCTTTCAGGAACGTCAAGACCATTGATGAGTACCTTGCTGATGAGCTGATCAATACTGCCAAGGGCGCATCCAACAGCTGCCGCCAGAACGAACCGCTTTCAGGGACGTCAAAACCATTGCTGAGTGCCTCGCTGATGAGCTGATCAATGCTGCCAAGGACTCATCCAACAACCACTTGGAGGCTTAGTTGTAGAACAAAAATACGTTCCAAGTGGAAGAAACAACTCGAGAAGCAGATATTCAAAGAAATCCAAATTCGGATAAACCTCGCAAAAGTTCCGAACTGCACCGAACAAGAGTACTCAGGCATCAAGCCTGAAAAAGTTTAACGATTACACGATCACTCGGCATTCTGAGGCAAATAAGTGTGGGGCATAATTTTTTTAGTCACTTGTCAGGAGAGGGGCTGGCTGGATCACAGAAACTGTCAAGGTCAATGCGGTCCATAATGCGAGTGGCTGCCTCGAGGATGGTGTCCATGAAGGACTGGAAGGTGTGCTTCTTAGTGTTCGCAACCTTGAGGACCGCCAGCTTGTCTTCTCTAGCATCTTTGCAGTGCACTCGGACCAATGACAGGGCAACGTCAGCGCCACAGTGAGTAGATGATTTCTTCCATTCCTGCACTCGGCCAGGGATCTGATTTAGTCGAGTCATCAACGACTCGAGATCTTGTGAAAGTTCTGCCTGAGGCCAGACTTCATCATCAACCCGAGTCATCGCCGCCTTCAGTCGAGCCAGATAAGCAATAGCATTGTCCATGCGTGACTCGAACCGCAGCCAGCTCATCGCAACATCATCCTTAATAGGACAATTGATGGGGTCGAGACCCGTCTCAGCCTGTCCAGTTTCAGCCTCAAAGTCCTAGCAAAGTTCTGCACATTCAGGAAAAATGGTGAGTCGACAATATAACAAGACATTCCAATCAACGTCAACCAATCAGTCAGACGATGATACCTTCAAGCTTCAGGACCAGCTTTGCAGCAAGTTGTCCCAGATAGGACTCCAACTTGCCTGCCTTGGCTTTGAGGCTTCCGACTTCATTGGTCAAGTTCTCCTTGTCCTTCTTTAGTTGCTCAACCTCCTTCTTCAACTTCGAATTCTCCTCTTCCAGCTTGCCGACCGAAGCCACCTTCTTGTCAGCAAGCGTTGTCTTCTCTCGTGCATCCTTCTAAGCGGCAGCAAGGTCCAGATCCTTCTTCTCTAGAGCTTCCTTCATTTTCTCTAAAGAAACAACACTCTTCACATGAGCTTGAAGCTGACGGTTTTCACTATGCACATCTGTTCGTGTGAAGTCACTCGGTTCAAAGAGACTGAAAGAAAAAACTCTGAAAGGCATGGGCCACAAGATGGACAAGTATCGATCGGTTACCTCCCATGATGGTTGTTTCTTCCTGAGCAGTCTTGAGGTTCTTCTTCGCCAGTTCAAGATCAAGATTGAGGCTGATTTGTTTCTTGTTCAACTCGGAAAGTTGAGCCCCAAGATCACAAGACCTCTGCAGTCGGCAAGAAAGATATATCAGTCGACAGAAACAAAAGACAATCAAAGTGAAAGTTACTCTAAGACTACTGCTGAATCAAACATTCAACAGTAGTCTCGGGGACTACACCTAGTGGGTGCACTCAGCGTGCCCCCACTGGTTTAGATCATCACTCAACATGGTCTGCCCAGCGTGAGTCAAAAAAAAGAACGATTATCAGACACTAGCCGACTGCCAGCAGTCGGCCGTGGTCTCAGGGACTACACCCAGTGGGTGCACTCAGCGTGCCCCCACTGGTTAAGGAAAAAACACTCTCATCAACATGATTCGAGTGGAGCGAAAGATCTCTTACAATCTAAAGCAGGCACACCCTAGTGGGTGATCGGATATGAAACATAGACCTATGATAGTAGTCATGCACAATGTTCAAAAGTTTAGTCAGGAGACAACTGACCTTAACATTGGCCTGCAGAGCAGTGCTGGCATTGTAAGCCACCTGACTGGCCTCATGCATCACCTTCACTTGCTCCATGACAAGAGTCACCTGGCGAAGATCCTCCCTTGCAGCACTTGGTGAAGCATCTGGAGTTCGGTATACAGCAAAAAGTGATGGCTCCAAAGCAGGGTCGGATGCGTGGAGTTGCACTGGAGCAGTAGGAGCCGGAGTAGTCCATCCCGACGGATGATCAGTCGTCAGCGGGTCGACGAATGTGACGTTGGTCCGAACCGGATCTCCGGATCGATCGACCACTGCCTCAAGCACCGGCGTCGACTGAGGGGCTTGAACTTCAAGCCCCCTCCCGCTCGAGCCCTTGCCTCTCCTCCTCCTCTCCTTCATAGGCACTTCTTATTCTTCATCATCAGGAAGCACGACGATGTCTCGTGGAGCTGCAGCAAAAAGAAAAACAACAGAAATTCAACCGACCGACAATTCAGTCGACGAAATAAGTTTTAATCAAACGGAGTTACCAGCTCTGGAGGTGGCCACATCGTCGGTTTCCTCATCTCCTGGGGCCTTGTCAATTTCCATGTACGTCGCAACAGAGGTTGGGCTGGAAAGACGCACGATCCACTCGGTAACCAACAGAAATGCCAATCGGAAGAAAGGAACGCGGAAAGGTAAAATTCTCACCTGGAAGCAACCGAAACATCCATGTTGATCCTTGACAGAGTCTTCTGAGTCTTCGGAGGCACAACCTTGAGCTGCTTGGCCACCTTCTCAGTCGGCTCTGGAGTTGATGTCTGAGTCCGCTTCTGCGTTTGGGTACTAGGAGCTACGGCCTTGCCCCGCTCTCTTGCTGGATCATGATGTTGTTTAGATCGGCGCTCCAAGCGTGGCGGCGAGTCGACCTCCTCCTTGTCGTCTGCCTCGTCGCTCTCCTCTTCATCTTCGCCTTCTGAAGACCGCCACTCGCCGCTCTCGTCCGCACTGTCCTCCCCTTCTTGGTCATGTCCCAGGGTTTGATCATCGTTGGGCATGCAATAATCTCAATATAAACCTACAAAACAAGAAGTTGAGTGAAAATCCAGTCGGTGCCAGAGACAGATGCAAGATACACAAGAAATCATTCAGAGGTAGAAGTTCGAACCTTGTTTGGTGGATTGCTGTCACTAAAGGGAGCAACCCTCCTGGCCCCCCTAGGGTTGTCCTTGTTGCCCGTGATGCTCTTCAACCATCCAGCCACCGTCTTGGCTGAGACTTCCTCCGGGTGAACCTGAGCGGTGTCATTCGCACCTGAGTACATCCACATCGAGTGATCCCGAGCCTGAAGCAGCTGGATGAGCCGACTGAGAAACACCTCCAGTAAGTCCATCCCGGTCACGCCCTGATTAATCAGCTGGACCACCCTTTCGACCAACATATCCGTATCCATCCTCTCCGCAGCAGTCACTTTCAACGAGGAAGGGGTTTGAACACGATCGAAGGAGAAAGGGGGAAGTCCAGTCGACTGGGCCAGGGTGGGGACATCCTGGCAGTAGAACCAGGTCGACTGCCAGCCCCTGACCGACTCAGGAAGGGTCATGGAAGGGAAGGAGCTCCTCTTACTCTTCTGGATCCCCAAACCACCACACATTTGGATAACATGCATTTTCTCGTCACTCGAGGTTGCTTTTTTGACCGTCTGGGAACGGATGGTAAAGATGTGTTTGAAGAGGCCCTAGTGCGGTCGACAGCCAAGGAAATTCTCACACATGGACACAAACACCGCGAGGTTGGTGATGGTGTTGGGAGAAAAATGGTGTAGTTGGGCTCCGAAGAAGTTCAGAAAACCCCGGAAAAAGGGTGCGGAGGAAGCAAAAAACCACGGTCGATGTGGGTGGTGAGCAGTACGCACTCACCCGGTTGCGGCTGCGGCTCCGTCTCCCCCTCCGATAGCCTCGCGGCAGCATTGGCGATCAGCCCGAGCTCAGCTAGCTCATCCAGGTCTTCTTGCCGGAGCGAGGATCAGATCTAGTCGCCCTGGATCCAACCCGTCGGCAACGCCAACCGCGACGACGACCCTCGCTGGGTCTTCTTGCCCTTCGTCGCCACCGTCGCCTTCTTCGCGTGTTCCAACGCCGCTGTCTTGTCCTTCAACATTGCGGCGGAGCGGCGGCGTCATGAGCGGACGAGCTGCGCGCGGTGGAGAAGCAGAGGAGGAAGGCGGAGATTGGGTGCGCATTGTGCAACATCTCGGCCTCGCCGCCTTTTAAAGGCCCACTTCCGAGTGGCTGACACGCGGGTCCGGGTGATCCTGTCAAATCCCTGTAGCAGTCGCACGCTGGATACGTGGTGAAAAAGGAAGCATGGAGATCAAGGCATTGCTACTTATCCGTCCCGATTTCCGTAACATGTTCCGCCCCGCGCGGTTCCCCAAAATTTCGAATCCCGCCAAATCCGGGATACGTGATAACCAATCGCGACGGAGATCTTGCAACAGTGGACAACAATCAACGGATGACACTAGTAATCTACTCGACGACTTTTGAATCGATCGAGGCGACTGAAACAAAGCTCAAGGTCCAACACGAACCTCTCGTTCAACGCAGATACTCGTGAAACACGAAGGCTGAAGCAAAATCCCCTTCAATCTTCTTTCCACTCGGTCCTCGATCCATTCGGGGGCTAATGATGAGGATATAGAGCTAGGGTAGGGTCATAGGCCTGACCTACTTACCCTACCCAAGGTCACTACCCTAGAAGCAAAGAAGCTCAAGAGATAACAGGGAGTACCCAAGGAAGACGTCGAGTGATATCCACTCGACCAATCATATCACTTGGGTGTCCCAACTTCCCAAAGATCACTCGACCGTAAAAGAAACAACTCGACCTATGAAGACCAGGAGTCAGATGGAACTACAACATTCGAACGTTCACTCTGTAGTCTTCAAGGACATTAATGACACTTAAAGCTGGTGTTATCAGTAACGCTCCTCCTTTATGTACATTGAACCCTCTGTAATGGAGGGGAGCTGGGGTCCTGGCGCACTCTATATAAGCCACCCCCTCCTCCGGGAGAAGGGTTCGCACCCCTTGTAAACATCACACGCATATAATCCAATTGACCGCCTCCGCACACCGAGACGTTGGGCTTTTACTTCCACCGCGAAGGGCCTGAACTCGTAAACCTTGTGTGTACAACTTGACCATAGCTGATATCTTGCCTCTCCGTACCTACCCCCCTTTCTACTGGCAGTCTTAGGAGCACGACACTGGGTACTCCAGGGTGCCTCATCCAATCCACCCAAATGTGTATTTAAGTGGCCACCTTAAGTCACATCTGTCATGGATACGCTCACCCAAACCACGTCTACGAGCATAGCATAGCAATCCTGAGCATAACGTAGAAGTAACTCCCAAAGGTTTGACAATAAAAGGACAATAGGTTCTACCTCATCATCTACTTCCCCAACCCACATGTTAATTAGATCCTAACCATGCAATGTTTGAGGATTGCAAGTAATGCATCAAAACTAGTAATAGAGGGATATGATCAAAGTGTTACTTGCCACGCTGATGATCCGCAAAACCTAGAGACTCGTAGTAGCACGCTTCGCACTCCGGGTATTCTATCGCAACCAAACAATAACATACATAAGCACTCAAACAAGAAGCACAGGTAAAACTCAAATAAGAAGATCTAACCAGAAAGTTCAATTGAAGAACTCCGTTTTGCAAAAAGAATCAAATCAAACGGAGCAACGGAACTCAAACTATGAAAGAAACAAGATTCATTTACTGATCTGGACTAAAATCAAATTTTACAGTACCAAAACCTTGTTCAAGTTGGTTAAACAGAAAGAGGGCTTCAAGATGAAGATTTAGGCGTTTGTTTCATCTAATTCGGACAAACGAGCGAAAAGATATACTAGAATGAAGATCAGGGCAGAAATCGCGATAGAAAATAATCGCGGAAAAACCCTGGAAAAAATAAAATGAGACGAATAGGCTAATGAACGAACGTTCGCTGTCTGTGACTAACCGATGAACAATGTTCGTTAAAACGAACGTACGGACAAATGTACGCTAACTAACTAAACCAAAGAAAAACTAAACTGATCTAAAAAAACTAGATCTAGGGTTTCTAAAAAACCAAGCGGTTTTAAAAAAAGAAACAGTGGCGGTAGCGGCATCTACCTCCGGAGAGACGGGTGACGGCGCGGCAACGGGCGGCGCAATGCAGGGCGGCGGCGGTTGCACGACGCGGGGCGGCGATGGTGCGGCGGCTGCGGCGGCGGTGTGCAGCTCATGGTGGCGAGAGGGGCCCGGGGCGGCAGCTTATAAAGCCCCCCCTGTGGTCTCCGACTTAGGAGAGGGTGCAGTGGACGACGGCAGTGTCCCGGAGTCCAGCGCGGACACGGCGCACGGAGGCAGCGGCGGAACGGGCCGGCCTGCTCGGCTCGGCTTCGGCCAGTCGGCCAGGAACTTTTTTTTAAAAAAAACCGCCGAATAGAAAAAAATCCTAATAAATATTAAAAAAATCTAAAAATGTCAACACAAATTTTCACCGTCTAAATAGAATACTTAGAACAAAGTGAACATTTTTCTGGCCTAAAGTGCAATTTTCAAAACATGCATATTTTTCTAATTCAAATAAAATAGCAATAAAACTCCAAATAGAAATAAAATTTGATTTTAATATTTTACTCCGACATTTCTTTTATTTGGGAGAAGTCATATTATCTCCTCTCTTTTATTTTCATATTTGAAATATTTGGAGACAAAAATGATTAAAACCAAATTGATCCTCTTTTCAATATTTGACGAAAGTTAAAATATGAAAATAGTTGAAATCGCCAACTCTCTCCGTGGGTCCTTGAGTTGCTTAGAATTTCTAGGATCGACCAAAATGCAATAAAATATGATATGCAATGATGACCTATGTATAACATTCCAAATTGAAAATTTGGGATGTTACAAACCTACCCCCATTAAGATGAATCTCTCCCTCGAGATTCCGGTTGGCTAGTGAATAGGTGCGGGTGGTCCTTCAGTAGGTCTTCCTCTCGTTCCTAGGTGGATTCATCCTCGGTATGGTGGCTCCACTGAGCTTTGCAAAACTTGATAACCTTGCTGCATGTGACTCGGCTGGCAAAATCGAGAATCTTCAATGGTTTCTCTTTGTAGGTCAAATCACTATCCAAATGAATTGCTTCCAGTGGCACTGTGTCTCTCAGAGGAATATCGACCATCTCTGCGTGGCACTTCTTTAACTGGGAAACGTGGAACACATCGTGAACTCCTCACAATCCTTCTGGCAATTTTAGCTTTTAAGCAACTTCTCCCATACGTTCCAAAACTTTGTATGGTCCCACAAAACGTGGTGGTAACTTTCCTTTAACTCCAAAACGCTTAACTCCTCGAAGTGGTGACACACGAATGTATACTCTGTCTTCGACTTCGTAAACTGTCTCCTTGTGTTTAGAATCCGCATAACTCTTTTACATGGACTGGGCTACTTTGAGTCTGTCGTGAATCAACTTAACCTTCTCTTCAGACTCCTTAATCAAATCTGGTTCAAACAACTGACGGTCTCCAACTTCATCCCACAATAATGGTGTCCTGCACCTCCTTCCGTACAAGGCTTCAAAAGGGGCCATCTTCAAACTGGCTTGATAACTATTGTTGTAAGAGACTCTGCATACAGCAAATTGTCGTCCCAACTAGATCCATAATCTAGCGCACAAGCTCTCAACATGTCCTCTAGAATTTGATTGACTCTCTCGGTCTATCCATTTGTCTGTGGATGAAAGGTTGTACTGAACTCTAGCCTGGTACCCAAAGTCGCATGCAACTGATTTCAGAACTTTGAGGTAAACTGGTTTCCTCTATCTGATACAATGGTCCTCGGAACTCCATGCAGACATAGGATCCTGGTCATGTATATCTTTGCCAATTTCGTACTTGTATAAGTGGTCTTCACTGGGATGAAATGAGTTACTTTTGTCAACCGATCGACTACAACCCAGATAGAGTCATATCCTGAACGAGTCGTGGGCAATCCCGTGATAAAGTCCATGCCAAGATTTTCCCACTTCCATTCGGGTATTGACAATGGCTGTAGCAATCCTGCTGGCTTCTGATGCTCTGCCTTAACTCTTTGACATACATCATGTACGACTACATACTCAGCAATATCCTTCTTTATTCCGGTCCACCAAAAACTTTCCTTCAAATCCAGATACATCTTGGTGTTTCTTGGGTGAATCGAATATGGCAAATCATGGGCCTCCTGCAGAATCAACTTCCTGATCTCGGGGTCATTAGGCACATATACACGATCCTCAAACCATAAGGTATTATGCTCATCCTCACGAAATCCTTTAGCCTTTCCTTTGCTCATCCTTTCCGATATCTCAGCAATTTCCTTGTCAGTCTTCTGGGCTTCTCTGATCTTATCCATCAAAGTAGACTGAATTTCCAATGCTGCTACATAGCCTCTCGAAACTATTTCCAAACAGCTCTCAAAGATCCTCTGCTAACTCCTTGGGTAGTCCTCCAGTCATGAGCGTGTTGACATAACTCTTATGACTCAACGCATCGGCTACTACATTAGCCCTTCCGAGATGATAGTGCAACTTCATGTCATAATCCTTAATGAGCTCCAATCATCTCCTCTGCCTGAGAGTCAACTCCTTCTGCGTGAAGATATATTTCAAACTCTTATGATCCGTGTATACCTCACAGTGGTTTCCGATGAGAAAGTGTCTCCGCGTCTTCAACGCATGCACTACTGCTAACTCCAAGTCATGAGTAGCATAATTTTGCTCATGAGGTTTCAGCAGTCATGAGGCATATGAAACAACTCTTCCCTCCTGCATAAGCACTGTTCCAAGTCTGCGACGAGAAGCGTTGCAATACACTTGATAATCCTTATGTTGATCTGCAAGAATCAGCACTGGGGCTGTAACCAAACGTTTGTTCAACTCCTGAAAACTGGCTTCACACTCTTCAGTCCATTTGAACTTGGTATCCTTCTTCAACAACTCTGTCATGGGCTTTGTAATCTTGGAGAAATTCTCAATGAACCTCCGGTAATATCCTGCGAGTCTAAGAAAACTCCTGATCTCTCCAACTGATGTGGGTGCTACCCATTTAGTCACAGAAACAACCTTGGTGGGGTCTACTGCTATTCCTTCTCCAGATATAACATGTCCGAGAAATCCAACTTCCTTCAACCAAAACTCACATTTGCTGAACTTGACATATAACTGGTGTTCCCTGAGCTTCTCAAGAACCAAACGAAAATGTTCCTTATGCTCTTCTTCATTCTTCGAGTAGACCAATATATCATCAATGAACACCACGACAAACTTATCCAAAAACTCCATAAACACCTTATTCATCATGTTCATGAAATATGCAGGCGCGTTAGTCAGACCAAATGACATAACGGTATACTCATATAGTCCGTACCTTGTGGTAAAAGTTGTCTTAGGTATATCCTGCTCTCGAATCTTCAGCTGATGGTATCCTGATCGCATATCGATCTTGGAAAATACCTTATCTCCTTGCAACTGGTTAAACAAATCATTGATCATTGGCAATGGGTACCTGTTCTTGATCATCACCTCATTCAACGCACGATAATCAACAACCATCCTTAGTGATCCATCCTTCTTCTCCACTAAAAGTACTAGACATCCCCAAGGTGATGAACTTGGTTGTATGTAACCTTTATCTAGTAATTCCTTAATCTACTTGTTGATTTCCTCCAAATCCTTTGTGGGTATCCGATACGGTCTCTTTGATATTGGCCCGGTGCCTGGCAAAAGCTCAATAAAAAAACTCAATGTCTCTATCCGGTGGCATGCCTGGCAACTCCGCTGGAAATACATCAGGGAAATCCTTCACCACTGGTACTTCCTCCTGTACAACTCCTGATAAGGAATTCACTTGAGTACTCTTTGGCACATGCCAGGATACATACTTAATCCTTCTTCCTTCTGGGGTGGTGAGCATAATTGACTTACTAGCGCAGTCAATGTTCCCGCCATACTTTGATAACCAATCCATGCCTAATATTACATCTAGTCCTTGCAACTGCAATATTATTAGGTCCGAGGGGAACACGTAGTTACCAATCCTTAATGGTAAACGATCACACCATAGGCTGGCCACATACTCTGCTCCTGGCGAGGTTACTAACATGGGTGACCTAAGGGCTTGGGTTGGCAGGTGATACTTATCCACAAATCCCCTTGATATGTATGAATGTGATGCACCAGTATAAAAAAGAACGATTGCAGTAAATGACTTAACCAAAAACTTACCTATAACTGCATCTGGCTGCGCTTCAACCTCCTCCATGCTAACGTGGTTCACTTGTCCCCTGTTGAAAGGGTTGGGCTTCTTTCCAGAGCTACCATTGCCATTTCCATTCTTTTCTTCAGAACACTCGGTGGCGTAATGTCCATTCTTCGCGCACTTGAAACAAGTAATGTGACTTAGATCCTTCTTGGCGGGCGTTGCTGGGTTGGAACGGTTCTGGCTGTTGCTTCCTCCATTCCCATTCCCATTCTTGGGGCCACTATGGTTATGCGAACTTCCTCCATTGGAATTAGGGACTCCATGGTTATGGTGAATGTGTCCTCCCGAGTTCGGGGTAAAACGGGGTCTCTGCTGAGCTCCTGAATTGTACTTCCCTTGTCCATACTTCCTCTTGCGGCTATCTATCTGCTGCTGCTTCCCTTCAATCATAAGAGCTCTATCTACCAACTCCTGGTAGTTGTTGAAGGTTGCCACCATCAACTGCATGCTTAGCTCATCATTCAATCCTTCCAGAAACTTCTCTTGCTTAGTGGCATCAGTTGCTACGTCATCAGGGGCATAATGTGCTAACTTACTAAACTCATCCACATACTGGCCCACTGTGCGTCCTCCTTGGCGCAAGTTGCGAAACTCACGCTTCTTCATGTTCATAGCTCCTGCTGAAACATGGGCAGTGCGGAAAGCCTGCTAAGACTGATCCCATGTAACAGTGTCAATGGGGTAAGTGGCTGTGAAATTCTCCCACCATGATGCTGCGGGTCCATCAAGCTTGTGTGCGACAAAATGCACTCTCTCTGCATCTGTGCATCCTGCAGTGGTCAGATCCCTTCCAATCTTGCGGAGCCAATCATCTACAACAATCGGCTCAGTGCTACTAGAGAACACCAGCGGACTAAGCCTTAGAAAACGGGCTAAGTGATCAACAGGTGGTGGTGGTGGTGGGTTGTTGTTGTTGTTGCCTTGGTTCTAATTCTGAACTAATAGCTGCATCAGGGTATTCTGCTGCAGGATCAGCTGAGTGAGCTCCGGTGGGAAGGAAAATGCATTTTCACATCTCGGAGGCATCTGATGGGTTTTAGAAAAGGTGAGAAAACCTAATAGAATGAGGTCTAAAGGGGAAACACTACCCATATGCACATGAGACAAACACAATCATTTCACTTAAATCAATTCAAACAAGGGCATACAATCGGTCTAACTATCGTTACAAAAGTGCTCGGACTATATTATATACATGGGGGGAATACTACTACTGATATGGTGGTCGACTAGAAGTTTTGATCGGAGGAAGACTCCATGATATCTGCTCCAGCTTCATCAACATAGTCATCATCTCTATCGTCGTGGTCAGAATTGGTGTCGTTCATGATGATGTAGTCCTCTAAATGAATGTCCCTGGAATCATTGTCATCTCCTCCTAGCGCGGGGTCTCCCATGAATACTCCTAGCTTCCTCGTCAGATCGTCATTCTTCTCCACTAATATCGTCATTTCCTCCTCATATCCATCGCGTGTAGACTTGACTTCCTCTTCTAGCTCCGCGATCTTGGTCATTGCCTTCTTCAGATCTATCATGCCTGCGCACATCTGATTCTCCTGACAACGAATGTGTTGGTTTAACTCCTGGATGAAAGTTGCAATGGACCTGTCCCTCCTGGTGTTGATCATCTCCCATTGCTCATCTCAGCACCCACATATCTAGTAGATAGTGTCCTTAAGATCCTTGTGATAAACTTCTCCAATGCGTCCCATAGCGATGTGGCCTGCCATGCTCTTTCCTAGACTCCAGGTTGGTGCATCAAAGGAAAACTCTATGGGCTCAATGACTGGCATGAACATCCTTCCTGGAACTTGAACTCAAATCATCCAACGCTCCTCTTCTGGAAAAGTGGCGATGTAGGTCCAGGTGAAGCTTGGTATTCCGATGTTTAGATACCTAGTAACTTCCTTCAAGTGTCGTCCAAAAGGAGTGTCTTCATCCGGTTGCGTAAACTTGTTCCTTGAGTCCACCATCCTACAGAGTAGAAAAGGGAGAGGAGTCAGAAGTGAGTAGAGAAGAGTGACCTATGGTTTATCTTAGTGGTCGTGTCCTATAGTCAGTGTGTGCTCTGATACCATCTTGTAGCGACCAGACCTCAAATAGTCTATTCTCTGTGCATCAGTGTCATCCCTGGATTGGTAATGATGACACACATAGTACTCAAGGATTTATAATAGAGTTTCAATCACACACTTATTACATCGAATGTCTCAAAAGAGAACTTGTTACAATAATATGGCTTAAGGCCAGCTAAACAAGATAATAGCGGAAGGCTTGGAAGATAAAGTGAGTCCATCAATTCCAACGGCATAGCTGAGTGAATGACAACGACCTAGGGAACCTTACTCGTCGTCTGAAAAGTTTGCAACATGATATGTTGCAGCCCGAAACGGGTCAGCACATAAAATATGTTGGCAATGTAACACATAGAGTAATGAACAGGTAAATGCTATCACTACATGCATATATGGCTGGTGGAAAGCTCTATGGTTACAGTTTTGCATAAAGCCAATTTTCCCCTACAACAAAGGAATAAATTTTATTTAACTATCATGGTGGTTGTTAAACATTGAGAAGGTTCCTCCAACTCAATCCCAATTAAGCATCATCAATTAACCCAATCAAATTAATTTAGAGTGATGAGATCAACATGATAATCCAAGAACCAGATACTCAAGATGTCCATAACCGGGGACACGGCTAACCATGATTAGTTTGTACACTCTGCAGAGGTTTGCGTAGTTTTACCCACAAGACTCGATCTCCATCGTTGAATTTCTCGCACTACATGATGTTTGAGAAACGGGTGACCGAGACACAGTCTTTCAGAAGCATTAACTCTTTACTCTGGGTAGACAGTACCACCTACATCCCCTACATCTGCTAGTCCAACACTGAAAGAGGTCACACAACTTATTCAACTATGCCAGAGCCCATAATGGCTTGTGGCTCACACGGAAGTTTCTAGCATGAATAATCTTATGATCCCTTTGAGCCTGGGTGGTGAACCGTAGGATGATCACACGGGTACTCCGGAATATCCTAGGACAACACTGGATTCTCCAGGTGCCCTGACAACCACTGGGTACTCCAGGGTGCCTCAACCAATCCACCCAGATGTGTATTTAAGTAGCCACCTTAAGTTAACCATTAATTAACAATACTCACATCTGTCATGGATACACTCACCCAAACCACGTCTACGAGCATAGCATAGCAATCCTTAGCATAACATAGGAGTAACTCCCAAAGGTTTGACAATAAAAGGATAATAGGTTCTACCTCATCATCTACTTCCCAAACCCACATGTTAATTAGATCCTAACCATGCAATGTTTGAGGATTGTAAGTACTGCATAAAAACTAGGTAATAGAGGGATATGATCAAAGTGTTACTTGCCACGCTGATGATCCGCAAAACCTAGAGACTCGTAGTAGCACGCTTCGCACTTCGGGTATTCTATCGCAACCAAACAATAACATACATAAGCACTCAAACAAGAATCACAGGCAAAACTCAAATAAGAAGATCTAACCAAAAAGTTCAACTGAAGAACTCCGGTTTGCAAAAAGAACCAAATCAAACTGAGCAACGAAACTCAAACTACGAAAGAAAAAAGATTCATTTACTGATCTAGACTAAAGTCAAATTTACTGTACAAAAACCTTGTTCAAGTTGGTTAAATAGAAAGAGGGCTTCCAGACAAAGATTTAGGCACTTGTTTCATCTAATTCAGACGAACGAGTGAAAAGATATACTAGAACGAAGATCAGGGAAAAAATCGCGATAAAAAATAATCGCGGAAAAACCTTGGAAAAAATAAAACGAGACGAACAGGCTAACAAATGAACGTTCGCTGTCTGCGACTAACCGATGAACAACGTTCGCTAAAATGAACGTACGGACGAACGTCTGCTAACTAGCTAAACCGAAGAAAAACCAAACCGATCTAAAAAAACTAGATCTAGGGTTTCTAAAAAACCAAGCGGTTTTAAAAAAAAACGAAATGGCGGCAGCGGTGGCATCTACTTCCGGCGAGACGGCGGCTCGGCGAGGCAGGAGACAATGCGGCGCGGCGGCGGTTGTGCGGCACGGCGAGGCAACGGG
>NC_057804.1:490744088-490750751 GCF_018294505.1 Triticum aestivum
GTGTCCTGGACTCCTATCAGAGTATGGCGCGGACACGACGTGTGGAGGCGGTGGCGTTATGGGCCGGCTTGCTCGGCTGGGCTTCGGCCAAGTTGGGCGGGATTTAAAAAAAATATTTTGCTGAACAGAAAAAAATCCTAATATATATAAAATTTTTCTAAAAATGGCAAAACAAATTTTCACTGTCTAAATAGAATATTTAGAACAAAGTGTACTTTTTTCTGGCCTAAAGTGCAATTTAGAAAACATGCATATTTTTCTAATTCAAATAAAATAGCAATAGAACTCCAAATAGAAATAAAATTTGATTTTAATATTTTTCATCCAATATTTGTTTTATTTTGGAGAAGTCATATTATCTCCTCTCTTTTATTTTCATATTTGAAATATTTGGATACAAAAATGATTAAGACCAAATTGATCCTCTTTTCAATATTTGACGAAAGTTCAAATATGAAAATAGTTGAAATCCCCAACTCTCTCCGTGGGTCCTTGAGTTGCTTAGAATTTCTAGGATCAACCAAAATGCAATAAAATATTATATGCAATGATGACCTATGTATAACATTCCAAATTGAAAATTTGGGATGTTACATAGAATGTAGATCCAAGTTTATGGATACAAGTATCGATAATACATTTGTATCTCCATACATATATCTCTTCTCTTATAAAAAACCGAGTTGGTGATGATGATACGCGTGCCATCTTGCAATATAGACCATCCAATCTATATCTAACGGATATAAATTTACCTAAAAGATACCCGCACCCTCTCTCCACATTTGCACACAAGGTCTTCCCTTGTTCATCCTTATCTCCCACAACCTCATTGTTGAGAAATTAAAAAAGGAAGCCTCTGGAACAAACTGGCATGGTGGTCGCTGCCAGCGTCGTCCATCCCGATGCCTTCGCTCAGTACGACCACCAATCACCACCACGCCCCACTCCTCCTCACCTTATCCCTCCTCTTTCTCAAGATATCATTAGTTTTTACACATGGGATTACTCCCACATGGGTCAATCACAACAGGTGTTTTTATAATAAAATGCATCTTGATGTTCTGTGCAATGCACGGATGTCTTGCCAGTACTCCTACAGAAGACTTAGTTGGTGATGATGGTGTGTCTGTCATCCGTCATTTCTGACCATTAGATCTACATCTAATGACAGTGAGGTAAGTTGTTGGCTTTTCTCAACAACATCCCACTTCTCTACCAATTTTTAGAAAAACCCTTAATTAGTATCTTAAAACCAACCGCATCCCTCCCTCACCTCACGAAAGCAACCCAAGGAATATATTCTGATTGAAACATAACATATCTCTAGTGATATATGTATATCAAAATTAGAGTGTTTTCTATCAAGTTTGTGAATATGTATTATTCTAATTATGATCCATTGCAACGCACGTGAACATTGCTAGTATTTCCAACAATGCAAAAGAATGCTAATATTTCCAAAGTTTCGAGTTTTCCATCAAGATATTAGTCACTCATGGTTGATATTTAGGTTGAATTACATACACATAGGCACTATGTAACTAGCCGTGCTTATTGGCTTCCAAAGCTTAACTTTCACTCCTACTTATAGTATGTAGAGTATTTAACAAAGAACTACCACTTTCCACCAGCCCTAGGAAGAAACTATTGTTCAAAAAATAGCAAAAACATACCCAAAATTTCTTAATCCGCGCCAAAAAACTACTAGCTAGTGCCGATTAGGCTCGTTTAAACCCATTTATGACAGGGTTGGCCGACACGTCCATGCTAACGAGGCAGCTTAAACCAACACATTTTGTTTGACTATTGACATGAGGGACCCACATCTGACCTTCTATCCTATTCTTCCTCCTCCAATCATTATTTTTCCTGAACATCACTTCAAACATTATTTATGTGTGTTCGTCGGTGGCGCCGGTGATGAGTGAGTTGGCCGCCGCTCCGCTGGACGGGCCGGACGCCGCGCTGGCCTCCACACGGGTTGGCTGGCTGGCCTGAGCGTGACTCACGCACGAGCAAGCTGCCGCGCTGGCATTCTCTCAAGGCAGATGGCTGGCCTTAGCGTGGCGCGCGCGAGCAAGCCGCCGCACCGCTATGCCAACCTAGCTAGCAAACCTTGTAGACAAGCAGCTGGATGCAGCCAGCAGGGTGTGTGCTATCTTGGCTAGCTAGCATCTGCGAGTGCCGGATGGAGCTGGCATCCGGGCTGCGGCAAGATGGGCTCTGCATCACCGGCGGTTTTGTCCTTGCCTTCTGCCGGCGGCGGTAGTTGCATCCCATGGCTGAGGATGGTTAGGCATGGACAGGCCGGAGGTAGGAGGTCACTCGGGGATTTTTGTCCAGACTGACATGTAGGTCCCACAAGTCATAACACCTAACTTGCCGGTCGAATAGAAGGCGTTGACTTAAGGGGCGACATGGGTTGAAATGTGCCTATAATGACACTTTGTAGAGTAGTCGTTTCTTGGTTGGGCTGGTTGGTAACTGGTAGTAGTAGTTTCTTGGCATTATTAGTGGTTTCTTGTAAGGAACAATGTACTAGCAACAAAAGGCGATTCTAGGTTGCGTTGTGCTCCAACGAGTAATACAAGTGGTCGCGGGAGTGTATAGCTCATTTTGTGGGTTCGATCCCGGCTGAACACACGGTGGCCTTTTTTTAAAATAGTAACCTCGCTGCGAGCCAATATTGTACACTAGTAGTTTGACTTTTGAAGTTGAACGTACGTGTCGCACCATAATCTGGGTGCACTCGATAACCCAGCCACGTGAACGGGTTTTCCCTACCATCATCTTGTGGCTCGTGTACCAGAGTAGTACTCCTATATACTCGCATGTGTGCTCGTCCTAGCCGCACCTCGGTTGCAGCTTCCTCATCAACTAGCATATTTAAACTAGCGCCTCCCAATTAAGCCAGAGGAGCCGGAAAAGCCTGGCGCGGCATTGGGAACTATGCAATATGGCTCTGTACATAAAGTGCTAGTACTCTACTACTCTGTAGCTTGTGGCATTGCACGCATGGACTTTGCTCCATTATCGGCTCTATAAAAGAAATTCCTCTTGACGTGATTTTTTTTTGAAACAGAGGTAAAAGCTTTGCCTCATCTCTCTACTATTATAAAAAATAGAGTTGGTGATGATGGTGTGCCTGCCATCCTGTAATATAGGTCGTTCGATCTATATCTAATGGATAGGAAGGAAACTATGACAATTTACCCGCACTCCTCTCCACATTTGCAGATAAGGCCATCCCTCAATCATTCTTTTTCTCCCACAAGATAAACTACTCATACAAATGCATCTTGATGTTCTGTGCAACGCATGGGCATCTTGCTAGTCATTCATAAAGAAGGAACTACTAACAAAGTTCGACGAGATCCATTACACCTCCACAAATGGAAGCGAAAAGCCTAGTCTCGCTATATCAAAGAACTCAAATGTTCTGCCCCCGCAGTAACCGTCGCTGATAAACAGTCTGCTAGTGTGTGCGTGAGAGGAGCGACTGAGTAGGCCAGCTACATGCTTGAATAGAGCATGGAGAATACGCACTACGTAGGTGTACTTTCCCTGCATTGATAGTACAGCGATGGTTTTAGAGAACAGTAGCACCCTCCACTTGCAACTATAGCTCCTTGGCCTTGAGATTCAAGAGTTGAAAACTGGTGCACTATAGAAGTACAGTACATCGCACTACTAGTTGAGAAAGTAGTAGTACTACTGCTACAGTACGAGTACGTTGTAAATAATAGACTCACCATCACGGGGCACGAGGCACTACTACTATGTGTGCCCGCATACGAGGCCCTGCAGTTACGCTCTTATCTCCTCCTCACTAGTTCCCCTCCCCCCGATGATACCAAGGCAGTTTGTCGTTGCTCCCATGGATTCGCTAGGCGGTTCTCCTCCTCATCGGGGTTGGGAGACCTTGGATGATGATCCTCTGGAAAAAATCGCACGCTGCTCCGACGTCCTCACCGCTGCAAGACTCGGTGCTTCCTACACCAATTTTTTTAAGACGGTGGTTAAACAGGCTTGGGAAAAGGACATACTTGTTGGTCTTCCATGCATCCTCGAGGAGAAGGCTATTCTATGGGACAATCCTTCAAACAGTCCATCGCTCCCTGGCCATGGTTGCACCTTGACTCCGCTAGAGTTGCCGACATTGAGAGGTAGTCGGATTTTGTCCAACGAGCAGGTCAGTCATGGAGTTTGATCATGTAGTTTATATTCTAAATATAGTACTTACTTATTCCATCCCGTAATTTCTCCGCTGCCCACCGTCTTATATATAGGTATGGATTCGTGCTGATGAAGATTGGCTTGCATACCTCCGGCCGGATACCACCATCATTTTGCACAACATCCACAGTAGTGCGGCCGTTCACATAGACCCCCTCTCCACCATTGGGATCGGCCTTATGGATTTCCTGGGCTTGAATACGTAAGATGATGCCTACATGAGATTAAAGAAGATAGAAATTGCGGAACCGCCAACAAAGCGACGCGGCTACGGCGATTATTATCTCATCATGGTGTTCGACATAAGGATTGCCATCAATACAAGAGGTAGTAACGGCAGAGGCTGGCACATGTTGGCCACGGGAGATTTCTACCCCTACACGTTTGAAGACACCATGCGCCATGTAAGCCGCATCTTCACGGTGACAAGCCAGGGTTCTTGTTTCATCTGATTGCCATCCTACGGTACGGGAGATTTCAAATGGAATGCACAAACCATCATTTGCATCCCTAATGGTACTCCATTATTTTGCAGGGACTAGTCTTCCCTTGATCAAAATAAGATTGCTGATCATGGATGTGCATTTGCATCCGTGATTCGGTCTAACCTGGAACCTTGTAGCTCACATTGGCTTATTGGCATCAACTATCTTAGTAGTCGTTACCCATGGTACCACTAATGTGCAACATGGTAACACAATCTACCACGGTTGGACCATCACCATCTACCCAGGTATTCCATTTTCTCATTGTTGTGTGTTAGAGTAGTAGAGTAGTACTTGTTAGTTATTTTCTTTTCTGGACTGGGACATGTTTAGTATACTAGTAGTACAATTTAGTATTATATTTTTTTAACCTTCTCGCCTTCTCTTTCATTGTTGTACCCACTAGCTCCCACTATTTCTATTTTTCCATGTCTTACTATCTCATCCATGTAGCCAAGAGTGGCTACATATAATAAGACAGTTATTTTACTTCCTCTATACCGGAGTAGTACTATTTGCTGCACAGTATTACTGACCGCCATATTTGAGCACAACATTATTATGCATGGACCTTGACTATGTATGTCACCATGTATCCAGATCTGAGATGTCACATGTACCATATGAACGACGCCGAGTTCGACCCCCATGGTGCTATGTGGGTGCCGAGGAACACTCTTGTAGAGTACTCGCTTTCATTGGAGACAACTACCCCATTGTGAAGCGGATGCCACCTTCCGTGCACGACACCGAAGGCCTTCCATTCATGAAGCTTGGTCGTGTCTTCAGTGCGCACCGCCGGATGAACGACTTGCTGGGACACGCTATCCCTGATTTATGCTGCTTCAGCTTGGATGAGTGTCCATCATGTGGAACCGGACTAGAAAGCTGCGACAATGATTCCCGTTGCCCACCGCTATGGATCGTGCCATCCATGAAGAATACCTGGGACTGGAACCTGGAGGAGGACATGGAGCCTATCTATAACGTGTAAGTGAAGTATGTTAAATTGTGAATGGCAGCACTGTGAATATATGTAGACTAGTCATGCACAAATTTATCACATGAAGTGGTGATGAACTTGTGTGGCATACTCGCATTTGTCCTTCAGAATTTATTACTAGTAAGTGTGTTATGTGTACGTGCAACTTGTGTGGTTGCTGCACGGTGTAACGCCCCGGATCCGATGCGCCAGGTGTCTGCCAGTTATTCGTCGTTGTTGCCATGTCATTTTCTTGCGTGTTTCATTTTGCCATGTCGTCATGTGCATCTCATTTTGCATACGTGTTCGTCTCATGCATCCGAGCATTTTCCCCGTTGTCTGTTTTGCAATCCGGCACTCCTATGTCCTCCGGCGTCCCCCTTGTGTCTCCTGTTGTGAGCGGGTGTTAAACTTTCTCGGAATGGCCCGGGGTTTGCCAAGTGGCCTTGGTATAGCACCGGTAGACCGCCTGTCAAGTTTCGTGCCATTTGGAGGTCGTTTGATACTCCTACGGTTAACCGGGTAACAGTAAAAGCCCTCTTTGTGTTGCAGCCCAACACCCCTCCAAAGTGGCCCAATAACCCATCCAAACCCCCGCCATGCTCTCGGTCATTCGATCACGATCGTGTGGGTGAAAACCGCACCCCATTTGGAGTCCCCTACCCCCCTCTACCTATTTATATGTCCCTCTCCCCCGAAATCTCGGATGAAAACACCCCAAACCCTAGCCTCGCTCCCCTCGCGCCGCTGGACACGTCCAACTCCGGCCGGAGATGTCCAGCCTCCACATCGCCCGGACCAATCCCGGGGCGACACATCAGCCCGCCGCCGCTCCCAGCCAGTGGCGTCGCGCCACGTCGCCCCCAGCTCCTCCCCGCCGACATCCTCTCTCTCCTCCCAGCCGCCGCGGCCCGCCTGGCCCACGGTCGGCCTGCCCCGGGCCGCGACCGGGCCTGA